>NC_051154.1:309787068-310087068 GCF_013339745.2 Dermacentor silvarum
CCACATTTGAGCGCATGATGGATTCGCTCCTTCGTGGCTTCAAATGGTCGACCTGCTTATGTTACCTAGATGACGTTATTGTTTTCTCAACGACACTTGAGAGCCATATTCAGCGCCTGTCCGCCATCCTCCAAGTGTTCCGCAGCGCCGGTCTCCAGCTTAACTCATCCAAGTGCCATTTTGGTCGCCGCGAAATAACAGTGCTCGGCCACCTTGTTAATGGTGTAGGAATCCGACCTGACCCCGAAAAAATTCGCGCCGTGAAGCATTTCCCTGCACCTTGCTCAACCAAAGACGTTCGCTCCTTCATTGGCTTATGTTCTTACTTTCGTCGCTTTGTCAAAAATTTCGCTGACATCGCCCGTCCGCTCACCGACCTTCTCAAGAAAGATAAGCCTTTCGTCTGGGGCCATCTCGAAGCTCAGGCATTTTCTGCGCTTATCCGCCTTCTGACGACTTCTCCTCTGCTGGCGCACTTCGACCCATCTGCTCCTACGGAAGTTCGGACGGATGCCAGTGGATACGGAATCGGAGCCGTCCTTGCCCAGCGCCAGCACGGTCGTGACTGCGTCATAGCGTACGCCAGCCGCCTGCTCTCTGCCCCAGAACGCAATTACTCAATTACCGAGCGTGAATGCCTTGCCCTTGTTTGGGCAATCTCCAAATTTCGGCCGTACCTCTTCGGCCGCCCATTCACGGTAGTCACTGACCACCATGCGCTCTGCTGGCTTTCCTCGCTGAAAGATCCTACAGGCCGTCTCGGACGCTGGGCTTTGCGATTACAAGAGTACTCGTTTTCCGTCATCCACAAGTCTGGCCAATTACATCAGGACGCGGATTGCCTGTCGCGTTATCCCGTGGACCCACCCGACAGCACGAACCCTGACACCGATGCCTGTGTCCTTTCTATATCTCAGTTAATTAATTTCGGCGATGAACAGCGGCGTGATCCGGCGCTACGTTCCATCATCAACCGTCTCAGTTCCAGGCCCCCTGACGAGTCACTCCGGATGTTTACCTTACATAATGGCACTTTATACCGCCACAGTGTATACTCCGAAGGCCCTGAACACTTGCTTGTGGTGCCCTCCCACATGCATACTACTGTCCTCCAGCAGCTTCACGACGAACCTACAGCAGGTCATCTTGGTGTAACGCGCACTTATGATCGCGTGCGGCGTCGTTTCTTTTGGCCTGGACTTTATCGCGCCGTACAGAAGTATGTTGGCCGCTGCGAACTTTGCCAACGACGCAAGAAACCACCGACGCTTCCCGCCGGCCTTCTTCAGCCTATCGATGTCCCAGTAGAGCCGTTCTTCCGCGTCGGCCTCGATTTGCTCGGACCCTTCCCTACATCAGCATCAGGGAACAAATGGGTCGCTGTCGCGACAGACTATGCCACGCGTTACGCTATTACGCGCGCACTTCCAACCAGCTGTGCCACCGATATTGCCGACTTCCTCCTTCACGATGTTATTCTGCATCACGGAGCGCCTCGTCAACTGCTCACCGATCGCGGTCCCTACTTCTTGTCGCGTGTCATCGATGACCTTCTACGCTCATGTTCCACGAAACACAAAGTCACCACCGCCTATCACCCTCAGACGAATGGCCTCACCGAACGTCTGAATCGCACTATAACCGACATGCTGTCCATGTACGTTTCCGCCGACCACCGCGACTGGGATGCTACATTACCCTTTGTCACATTTGCCTATAATTCGTCACGCCACGATACGGCAGGTTGTTCACCATTTTACCTTCTTTTTGGCCGGGAACCGACACTACCTATGGATACTGTACTACCAGCCGCCCCACAACCACCATCGGAGTACGCACAGGATGCCATCGAAAGGGCGCACGTTGCCCGTCATATCGCGCGTGACCGCCTTCAGATGTCGCAGGTGTCACAGAAGAACCGTTACGATTGCCGTCACAAGGATGTATGTTACGCTCCTGGATCCTTAGTGCTCCTCTGGTCGCCAACTCGACACGTTGGTCTCTCCGCGAAGCTTCTACCACGCTACCATGGTCCTTATCGCGTTCTGCGCCAAGTTACCGACGTGACTTATGAGATTGCACCGGCACAACCAATGTTATCTTCTGCGCCGATCAAGACTGACGTAGTTCATGTTGCCCGGCTGAAGCCGTATCACCCGTCCGCTGATGCTGCACTCTGACCTGCCCGGATGGTGCGCGTGTTTTCGCCCGGGGGGTAATGACGCGAGACAGAAGAAGAAGACCGGCACCGAAGCAGAGGTCAGCATTAGACCGGCACTGAAGAAGAGGAAGTGGAGGTTGCTCCTCGCCATCTTGGCTGGTTGCTGCTACGCCTGTACTACTCGCCTGTTTTGTAAATACTTGTAAATATACGTTTTCGCGCAACATTATTAATGATGCAAGCATGCTCAAGTACACTTGCGGACCCCAATCAGAGCATGGAGATGAACTTGAACTTGCAACGTTTCTGTAGTTAGTGAAATAGGAAGCCCCATGACTGTAGCGGCTGCTCATGACTCGTTCTGGATGTGCAGGCCCCTTGGATTCAGACAGACGCAACTAAGGTCAAGCGCCGGCCGTCTTCTAAAGGTGCACCACCAGTTGGCAAGAGCCTTCCATGTGAGTTGCCTTCGCGTTGCATTACCAGCCGTGCTTTACTAGTATGGCACAATAAAGCATGCTTTAATGAACTAAGGGCAGACAGCCCGTTAACTTCGCCATCAAATGCCATGGCGTTAGCTTTTAGCGTTTCTGTGGTCCTTTGTACCACATTGCGTGGGTGGCTATCTTGCTGAGTAAACTTGGCGAAGCCTCAAAGTACATGATCTGGAAGCTGATCCTCATATGAGCGCATCCTGACGAGCCCTTAGTTCTGCACCGTGGTCGCGCGCGCGACCGCATGGTCACAGTCGGAGAAATCCTCCTCCACTACTGCAGAGAGCGATTACGCTACCCACCAGCACACAAAACACTGAATAAATCACAATCCACCACTTGGCGATTACTTCAGACGCGGACTTTCCCCAACCCCGTGCTATACCACCGAATTCACCCCGATGCATACTCCCCACTCTGCACAGCCTGCGAGGCCCGCGCTGACCTTGATCACATCATCTGGGCATGCCCGAAAGCTAGACCCACCAACATCCACCGCACTAACACTACACGCATAACTACGGCCGAGCAGTGGGAGACTTTGCTGCTCAGCTTGGACCCAGAAGAGCAGCTCTGGGCCGTCCGAATGGCTGAAGACGCCGCCAGAAAGCAAGGGCTGGCCACCGTCTGAGGAAGGGGAGGCCTGGGGGTTAGTCTCCCAACCCCCGCCGCCCCAAGACCCCATCATGGACACAATAAAGTTTTATCTCTCTCTGTCATATGAGCGCACGATTAGTGTCCTCTGAAGAGCTTTATTGTAGGTTCTAATGCAAGGGTGATCATTAAAAGGTGAATCAGTGGACCTCTGCTGATACAATGGAGTGTACCACATGTCTTCTCGAGGGTTTTATTGTGGCTTGCGACCTAAGCTAATTGTCGAAGCAATGTACCAGCATCCACATGCTTTAGAGCATTAACCAATAGGTGTGCCCAGCAGCATATATCTTAGCGCCTCTACAGAGAAGATATCGCGTGAGTTTGACACTCATCATCACCATATCAAAGGGCTACAGCATCCCTTACGCTGTGCCAAGACAATGCGACGATTGATCCCGGTGCAAGACTGAGGGCCCATCATTTGAGAAGATCGGAACTCATTCCAGACATTGGAAAAGCTGAAGCTGCTAATTTCTACTTCGTAATGTATTGCCAGCAATTTCACACAGAAAGGCACAATTCTCATGCTTTTAGAAGATACCCATGAGTGACGGGGCTGGTTACCTCAGCTGCGCATGAAGAAACTGTCCTTATCAAGCCACGATGTCACCGAAACTATGGTGTAGGCTCGTGTGCTCACTTAGTTTGGGGAATGTGCGTGGTGTGATAGTGTGTTTCAGGGCACACCGACCGACTTGCTAAAGCTCACAATTAATATGTTATAGCCACATTTGTTTGCCACTAAAAGCGCCCTAAATAAAAAATAAAATGTTTGTGTGTGATTGGAACCTCATCGGTCTTGCGCCAGAGCAACAAGGAAGTGCCAATGTGCGAGCGATGGTACGAAGTAATATGGCTCTGAAAGCTCGATTGGCGCTTGCAATTGCTTGTTGTTAGAAAAAGCGCAGCACGAAGCAACGCTGCTTCGTTGCCTAAGCACTCTATGTCTGTCAGGGTAGAAGGTGACAGAGGCCCCAGCACCAGCAATTTCGGATGCATTGTAAAAAAAGACGCAGTTTCGCCCGGAAGGCGACGCAGTGATTAAAATAGTAAATTAATGGACAGCTATATGATGTAAGGATAGCAGTTTTCTCGGCCGTATAAACTTGTAAACGTAGGCATACTAAATAAATTAACAGCATGGTGTCAGGCCTGCACAAGCAAACATGAACAGATCTCACTCGATGACAGCGGAAACTCGCTGTCAGAACGCTGGAGTGAGTAAGCGCGGCTGCAGCAGCGAGCGAATTGACCTTCGTGTTGGCGCTCGCATCAACGCGAACGAAACCGCGAAAACAGCGCAGCGCGGACTCTGTCACCACCGCAGATGGCTTTAAAGATACAACGGCCCGGGGGGCCGGGCATGCGCGATTTCATAATTTCTAGGCAGCACAGCGGGGCGTGGCAGTTCAGGAGTCACCCGATTCTTACGCGCAGGCGCGAGTAAGAATGGGTATGAGAGAGGAATACTGGGGGCTTCTCTCCTCAAATATCTGTCCTTGGCTAGGTACTATGGAGAAGTTCCTTTGCTCATTTTGAACGCGTTTGTTCCTAGGCGTGCCGGTATCGAGTTTGCTTACGCTCAGACGGTTAACCAGGTGAAGCAGTGGACACTGACGCCCCATGGTGATCGCTGTGTCTAAATGTACGTCGGACGTACGCGACTCCCAGAATCTAAAGGTACGTCGGACAGACTTTCTCCTTCCGGCAGCTCTCGTGTTAAGTCAGTCATGCTGGATTATAGCTTTCTCGAGCCTTATTGCGCTCTAGCTTGAAAATACCATCACTGATTTTTACGGGGAAGCAGTAGGGACCATACTATATAGACCGGGCCTGCTCTCCTGCAGCAGTCTCTTCGCTCGTGCCAGGCTAGATACGTCGGACGTACCTGCTTTGCTTCCGTTTCGCTAGTTCCACGGCTCTCGCCTACCAATTTCTGCACACGTTTTTGCAGAAGGACGTTTATGGAACTCAAAGGGGACCATTAAAAGTGTTTTGAAAGTCACGGAGAGCAGTGTACGAAAAACCTGCCACGAGCGAAGATACTGCTCCAGGAGAGTAGGCCCGGTCTCTACTACGGCCCCTACTGCTCCCCGGGAAAATCAGTGATGTTATTTTGCAGCTAGAGCGCCGTAAGGCGCGAGAAAGATAAAATCCGGCATGACTGACTCAGCACGAGCGCCGCAGGCGCGAGAGTCTTTCCGACGTACCTTTACGTTCTGGGTTTCGCGTACGTGTGCCGGCAGGCAGCGTCGGAGCGTAAACAAACTCGATGCCGGCACGGCTAGGGACAAACGCATACAAAACGAGCAAAGAAATCCGTACCCGCCGCGGTGGCTTAGTCAGCTAAGGCGTTGCGCTGCTGAGCACGAGATCGCGGGATCGAATCCCGGCCGCGGCGGCCGCATTTCGATGGAGGCGAAATGCAAAAACGCCCGTGTGCTTGCATTGTAGTGCACGTTAAAGAACCCCAGGTGGTCAAAATTAATCCGGAGCCCTCCACTACGGCGTGCCTCATAATCAGAACTGATTTTGGCACGTTAAACCCCAGAATCAATCAATCAATCAAGCAAAGAAATCCGTAGCAGCAAGGAGCAAAAGCCCCCAGATTTTCTCTCGTACTCGCGCCTGCGCACAAGCGTTGGGCGACTCCTGAAATGCCACGCCCCGCTGTGGTGCCTAGCAATTGTAAAGTCACCGCTGGGGCGGTCCCCGCGGCGTAGGACGCGCCCCCACTCCCTTCCCTCGCCCCGTAGCCTTGCGACCCCGGTGGGCCAAAGCAGAACGCCCCTCCCCCCCCCCCCCCCCATCCCGCCCTACCTACCCTCCCTCCGGATCGTTGCGCACAACTGGAAGACGGCGCGTATCCTTCCCACTTTCCTCCCTTGCGTGCGCAAGATTGAACCGCGATCGCCGGCTCACCCTCGCACACTTTCCCTCGCACATACAGCATACGGCGCACGGTGGCGATTTTATCGTCCTTGGATTTTATACGAAACCAAACGGCGACGGCAGAGATGCAGCTGGAGTGTCCATATAACTGCTATCGCAATAAATTGTTTTTTTTTAAATTCGCTCGTCCCTTTCTCATTTATGGGGCGAATAGCAACTGTGGCTCAACTTGCTTTCAGACTTGACCACACAACATAGGTCGGCGAGGTGCTAAAGGCGGAGGTGTGCATCACCGCTGGTGACGTCAGCACCTCTCGTACCAAAGATGGCGCCACAGGGCGCAACCACATGGCGCATGCCAAAGTGTGCTGAGGTCATTATTGTAAAGTTCCCTTGCCTCAGAATTGAGCAACTTGGTACCGTAGCATTCTCTGAAACTCGGCAATTTTATTCACGTTTTATTCACGCCAACTTACCTCACCACTTTTTTAGACATGGCAGCTGCAGAAAGGGCATGAAGACCTTTGTGTAGTCACTTTTCATGGCCTTTTTGCTTTTGAGATTTGCAGGTATGTGATGTCTGCTGCAACAAATTTTTTTTGAAGTGAAAACCATATCGCGTTAAAATCGAAGTAGCACAAAATTTTGACAAATGTTTACTTGAGATAATGAGGCCAATAATGGTTTCTTGCGTTTTCTAAGGGCCCGGAACTTGCGAAACCTACTCTAAAATATGGGTGTTGCCCACATAGCTTAGTCGTCCATTCGCCATTCTCACATGACGCGGTAAACTTTTTCCTAAATACATATATGTACCACGTTCTGCCTCAGTTGCGCATTTTTTCATAAGTATTTCCCCGATAAATTGTGGCTGGGTTAAATCATTTCACCTCCACTGAACAGAAGTTGTCTACATAGACTTCAATGGTATTCTGTATCCTACCACTTATTGCTTCCATCTAGAGTTTCTGCAAATGCTAGCTGTGGCGACTTTCTCGCCTTCGATTGTCCACAGCAGCATCCCACGCACCAGTACAGCGTCCTGCAGGGCGGCTGTCCATGGCCATCAAGCCCAGGGCAGTCATGGTGCAGCCTAGTTCTGGAACCACGACAGCAGCCGCCAACACGTTTGCCAGGGACACCCAACGTCCTGCAGGGCTGCTGTCGTTGGCCAGCAAGCCCAGGGCAGTCCCGGTGTGTCCCAGTGCGGCAACTAAGACTGCGGCTGACACCAAGTTTGCCAGAGAGGCACCAGTGAGGCCATCGGCCGCCCGAAAAGGTGTTCAGCAACCACAGGTGATGACCACTGGTTTATTGCAACCCGCTACATCGAGTTTGTCAGACACTGCAAGACCGTTTGCAGACTGGCATAAACGGGCAGAAAGTAAACTGCACTTGGTAAAAGAAATTGCATAAGAGAGGATAAAAGCACAAAAAATTGTACTTCGTGAAAGCACAACTTCCTAAAGGCCTCTCACGTTCGAGGCAATCAGACTCTTCAAACCGCTAAATTGCGTAAAATGTGGAGACATAAAATGTTGACAGTCGTGCAGTTCATTTTCATTGCAAGAAAGACGCTAGTTTAAAAGCATCTTTACCAATCATATATTTCCTTACCATGTACTAGTTGACCAGAAGGAATTCTTCCGATAGTAGCTGTACTAAAATACCGTAAGGTAGTTTTTAACCCTAATCAAGTATTCTCTGCCATCAGGCTTTACCTCACATGTGAAAATGGATGTACGAAACAGACGTGCGCCCTCATAGCTCAGTCAAAAAACATAGCACAGATGGACTTGCAGCAATTGCATAGTTATCATATCGTTTAAGTGCACTCTAAAAACGCATTACGTATTACTACACAACCCTAATATCTTGTTTATATTTGTTGAAAATAAGGGGCACGTTATGGGTAACGCGTGGGCAATGTTCAAAGTATGCAGACGTATTACGGATATTGTAGTAAATTATTTATGCAAGCGATCCGGACGTTTGTAATGTGTTTACATTACAACGCAGAACAACGCAGTTATTGTGCTGCTGCGTTGGGAGAAGTGTGAAAGTAACATAGACTGAGTTAACCGAAACTGAGGCAGGAGAAACACTATGGCCAACCTTCTGGCTAAGCAAATTGTGTGTGAACGAATTACGACCTTTCTAAAAATGGCTGTACATGTAACCATTTTCGAGTATGTGGCCTAATTACAAACTAAAGCTTTTATTGCAACTTCTCTAATAAACAGCTTATCTGGAAATTGGGTTGCGAATGAGACGGGTCGCATAAGTTTTCTGAAAGCTTTATTGCGATAGCAATTATATGGACACTGAAAGCGGATTTCTGCCGTCGGCGTCGCGCTCGTTGTCACCGTGAGATTCCGTATGACGTCAACGGCGATTAAAT
Source organism: Dermacentor silvarum (assembly GCF_013339745.2). Lineage (NCBI taxonomy): Eukaryota > Metazoa > Arthropoda > Arachnida > Ixodida > Ixodidae > Dermacentor > Dermacentor silvarum. The sequence goes on from NC_051154.1 coordinate 309,795,674, forward strand.
CGTCACCGCGCGCTATATGCTGTATGTGCGAGTGAAAGCGCGAGACGCGCACTTTCTGGGGGAGCGAACGCACGGCGGAGAGCAAACGCGCGTTCTGCGCCGTACGCCCTGAAAGGCTGCAGAATTAAGCGTCTCTTTCCTCCTTTACAACACCTTTACAATGACCATATAAATATACAGAGCAAACGCGACTTCTTCCGTCGCGCGAAAGGCCGTGGGGGAACGGGAGGGAGGCAGGGGAGGCAAGTTTAGCTGTGGCACCAAATTATATAAAAAACGTTGCGAGGCGATAAGGTGGTAAAGACTTCCAACGCGGCTCGACGAGTGTGCCTTTCTGATCTCGTCGAAAATCTCCGAGCCGCCTCAGAGGCACCGGCAACAGTCACCAACACCGCGCGCGTTCGATGCGAACGCGGGCAAAACACCGACGGCGTCGACAACAGTTCTCCGCGTTGCTGGTGCTGCTGCATGTCGAAGTTTATGCAGCTGATAAAACTATCTTTACTCCGTATAGCTCTCTACTAATCTGCTATCGCAATTGATGCTTCGCCTTTCGGGTGAAACTGCGACATTTTTTTTACAGTCACCTTGTTGCGTCCTGAAAATGTCATAGTCGCTAAGTTATGAGTACTGGCTTCAAATATCTCTTATTTTGTTGTTCTTTTGATGCCCACCATTTTTAAAACTATAAATTTGAATTCAATGTCAGCGGACGGAATGTGCAATGGGAGAACATTCTTTAACTATTTTCTAAACCATTATCAAAAATTCGTGTGGTTTAGCTTTGGTTAACCCTGGTTGATAGCAAAAGCTTCTATGCCCTGGCTAGGCCCATTGTCGAGCTGTGGCGGAAGTGTGGCCGAGGTGTGGTTTCGAAATGATATGCAGACATGTTTGCAATGAATACAGTGTTTATTCATCATTTTTTATGCCTGTGAAGACACTGCGGTGATCAGTAGAGAGACTTGGTCGCAACTCGCAGCGGGCCCAACTCTACTCGGACAACGGCGGCAATGTCTCCTTTCAGGGGCGGTATTCTGTCATCATCATCATCATCAGCCTATATTTTATGTCCACTGCAGGACGAAGGCCTCTCCCTGCGATCTCCAATTACCCCTGTCTTGCGCTAGCGTATTCCAACTTGCGCCTGCAAATTTCCTAACTTCATCATCCCATCTGGTTTTCTGCCGACCTCGACTGCGCTTCCCTTCTCTTGGTATCCATTCTGTAACCCTAATGGTCCACCGGTTATCCATCCTATGCATTACATGGCCTGCCCAGCTCCATTTCTTCCGCTTAATGTTAACTAGAATATCGGATATCCCCGTTTGTTCGCTGATCCACACCGCTCTCCTCCTGTCTCTTAATGTTAGTCCTAAGATTTTTTTCCATCACTCTTTGTGCGATCCTTAACTTGTTCTCGAGCTTCTTTGTTAACCTCCAAGTTTCTGCCCCATATGTTAGCACCGGTAGAATGCAATGATTGTACACTTTTTTTTCCACCACAGTGGTAAGCTCCCAGTCAGGATTTCGCAATCCCTGCCGTATGCACTCCAACCCAATTTTATTCTTCTGTAAATTTCTTTCTCGTGATCAGGGTCCCTTGTGAGTAATTGCCCTAGATAAACGTATTCCTTTACAGACTCTAGAGGCTGACTGGCGATCCTGAATGCTTGTTCCCTTGCCAGGCTATTGAACATTATCTTTGTCTTCTGCATATTCATTTTCAACCCAATTATTACACTTTCTCGATTAAGGTCCTCAATCATTTGCTGTAATTCGTCTCAATTGTTGCTGAATAGGACAATGTCAGCTGCAAACCGAAGGTTGCCGAGATATTTGCCGTTGATCCTCACTCTTAAGCCTTCCCAATCTGTAAGAGTATACTTAGTGGACTGTCCATTTCGGCTGTCGCTGATTGGGTGCTGCTTCACGTGCAGGAAGGTGCCAGCCAGTCTCCTTCCTGCACGTCAAGCAGCAGCCAATCAGCGACAGCCGATATGGACAGTCCACTAAGTAGACTCTTACAGAATACCGCCCCAGGGTTTCCTGAAGACCTAAATATAGTCCGACGTAGCGTGAACGCCCACACGTTATGTCACGTTGGCGAGAACAACAGCGGCTATAGTCCGACCGATGGTTCGACGTACTGGCACCACCAACGTAAACGGACGCGCGGCCAATGCGCTCCGACGCGCCCGGCGTCTGAATGACGCTCGCCAACGTGCCGATAACGTCGGACTATAAACGCGCCTTAATGATCTCTCGTGGTTTGACCTCTAGCTCTCAAGGTGAAAACTGTTGAGTCGCCGATGGCTGCCCGAGGTAGCGTAATGAAGTTTTTGCTTCAAAATTGTGCTTTGCCTAGAAAAGCAGTTTCAATGCACCCGGATGTATCCCTAAGTTCTTCAACACGTGTTTTGAAGCAGCGAAGTATGAAGGCACATACATTGATATATCCCCCTTGGAATGAAATGCGTCCAAGGCATTGTACTTAGCCGAAGTCCCTAGAGAAATTTTACATTACCGAAGTCTCTTATGAGTAATTATTTTCAAAAAGACAGTGTCGTTAAGGCCTCGCTAAATTGAGTAACTTTCTTACGAAGTTACCTATGCTGATCCACATGTAATACCTTGACCGCTTTCTCTAGGTCGGATCCACGTCTGGGGCATCAAAACATGCTCGAGGAATGCCTTCTGCACCTACTGTGGCAAAGCGGCCGGCAGACCGACCAACACCAGCTGTGCCTGAACCACGTAGGCCTCTGGGACCGCCTGCAGGACAGACTGGGGCCTCGAAGAGAAACCTCCGACCAGGTCTGCCCCCCAATGGTGTTTTTCGTGTTGAGACTTCAGTTATCTTTTCTTAAAGACTCTCTTTCAGGTGTATGAAATCATCAGTGGGGTCTAAAAAAACCAATTCAAAAAATTTGTTAAAACCGCTTCGTGACTCGCAAAAGTAGACAGGCAGGTGATGTCATCTTGGTGTTACGCAAGGTACTCGAAGACTCGCCTGAAGCCTACAACTTTACAGCAGCATAGCTCATATCGTAACTGTGTGGTTAGCTCGTTAATTCCTGCCCCCTCCCCTTTTCTTTTATTAAGCTGATATTTATCAGCTAAACTACTTCGTACTCGTATGTTGGAACCCCAGCTGAGTCACAAAACACATGGGGCAATGTCAGCCAACAGAGCTCTTCAAAATGCCACTATCCAGTAGGATTGACTTACAATATTTCTCTGTTCCGAGGTGTAGCGTTTTTTTTTTGGTAGAAAGACAATGAATGAACTGATGTGCATTCTGAGATGGATGACAAAAAAAGTGATTGCCGCACACTGACATTCTTGGCACTGACATATATGGGTATATGCATCTCTTACTGAAGCTTCAACCCATATATATTGCTGGGATATAACAGACGCTATAGACGGTGCAAATAAAGATGAAGACGAGCACCTGGGTTTGGCACGAGCTCGTTTCGATCTTGGTCTCTGGCAGCGCTGCTCTTGTAAATACAGTGTAAATAGTTTCTTTTGTCTGTGTTTCCACACGTAACATTTCGGTGGAGGTTTGCGATCCCCGTCCTCGCCCCGAAGATCCACAGTGGTCGGTACATCGAGCTTATCACCATGCCTCCCGGTGAACAAATCGTATCAGCAACCGCTGCGGCTTGTGAGCCTGCTCCAATCGTCACGGTTGCCCACCATCGCGATCCTGGTGTGTTCGCTGACCTGGAGGGACACGACGTTGACGAATGGATCAAGCGCTATGAACGCGTCACTGCTAATAACAGGTGGGACTCAACTATTATGCTCGCCAATGCCATCTGTTATCTCAGCGGCACGCCACGCGTGTGGCTCCAAATGCATGAAGACGAGATGATCAGGTGGATTATATTCAACGAGAAGCTACGCGCGCGCACTGTTTGGCGACCCCTGTGGGCGCAAGGTTGCCGTGAAAAAGGCTCTTGCGACTCGTGTTCAGACATCTACAGAGCCGTACGCTTCGTACATCCAATATGTCTCGGCTCTTTTCCGCAAAGCTGATTACACTATGTCTGAAGGACATAAAGTGACTAATGTACTAAAAGGAATCGTGGACGACGCTTTCAATTTGCTTGTTTTTGGCAACGTTTCGACAATCACCGCCATCATAAAAGAATAGCGTCACCTTGAACAAGCTATAATAGCCGCCGTATCACAAACCACATCATGCGGTTACCCGCTACTACTGCTACGTCGACGTGTAAGGGTCGACAGTGTGAGCCCACCACCTGTGATGATGTTGTCTGCATTGTTCGCCGCGAGCTCGAGGCCGCCTGTTCGCCAGCGTTCTCCGCAACGCATCCCGGTCCGCCAGCAACCACGATTGCGGTGATTCAGGTCGTTGAGACAGACGTTTGGCAACATAGGTCTCAATTTTGCTTGTTCAACTCAAGCCAGCATTCCCCAGTTCTCTAGCTGCCCTCCTCTTCTCCGGCAGTCCTTTTCAGCCACATATCGCAACCCCCAACGAACCCCAGGGGTTGCGATATGTGGCTGAAAAGGACTGCTGGAGAAGGTGGTCAAAATTATTCCGGAGCCCTCTACTACGGCGTGCCTCATAATCAGAACTGTTTTTGGCACGTAAAACCCCAGAAAGAAGAACATATCGCAACCCGTCCGAGTGGCATGCCCCTTATGACAGGTCTATCTGCTTCTACTGCTGTCGCATCGGCCACGCCGCTCGCTACTGCCGCAACCGATGGCCACCACCACCTGGGACATATGCCGGCGATTATTCCCGCACCGTTGGACCTACCACTCTTTATGCCACCCGTCGTGAACCCACTGCCGCCAATGCTCCAGCTCCGAACCTTAGCTACAGCCGCTCGCCTTCACCTCGACGCCATAAGTCCCGTTCAACCCAACCCCGTCGCTTCTCTTGCCCGCCTACCGCCGCCTGCACCCAGTCGGAAAACTAGGCTATGCAGTTTCTGGAGGTGAAGCTGCGTTGTCGTCCCTGCCCTCAAAGCAAGCTTCTGCCCACGTTATCTACGAACCAAAACCTTCTTGACGTTGACGACTATCCTGTTACTACAATCATCGATACAGGAGCCCATCTTTCTAGTATGAGTGCTGCCTTTCGACGACGACTGAGAAAGTTCCTCACCCCAGCGTCGGCGCGAGTCGGCCGCGTTGCGAATGGCGGTACTGTCCCTATCGTCGGCATGTATACGTCATTTGTCGGCTTCGCTGGCCGCCACACTCCACTCCTCTTCACCGTGATTGTCTATTGCCCCAACGATCTAATTTCGGCCTTGATTTCCTCTCAGCGCATTCGGCCCTTACTGACTGCTCCGCCAGCACACTCCACCTAGAACTGCCTATTCTTCCGGATACTAATGATGCAACCCCGAGCCGCTTAAGCCCCACCAACTTCGTTCGACTGCCGCCCAAATTGTTGTCATATACCCAACTGTCATCTGTTCGCTATATGACGACTGTGTGTGCGTGTGTGCCTCCTTCTGGTCCTGCGTCTTGGTTATCGCTGTTTCTTTTCGGCTTTAAAACATTAAACCAGCTAGCCCTGCAATTCACGCTTCTAAACTGGCATCTTCCCCGCCGGCTCCTGATGGAGAGTATCTCATGACTCCGCGGCCCAACATTCCGCTGGGGTATGATGTCACCGTACCTTACACAGGTATGATTATCATGGCCAACCGTACTTGCATCCCTGTCGCAAAATTCGGCTTAACCAAGCAGGTTGTGCCTCAAGGCCAAGCAAATTGTGCCTCGAGGAATTTGCCTCGCCCAACTTGAGCCTTTAGATGACCATCACGTGGCGGTTTGCTCACCCGACGTTTCGTCTGAGCTTACCAGTTCTCCAAGGTCTGTCTATTGCGCTGATCCCAAGGTTCAGAAAATGATTGCAATCGACCTTTTACCTGCACAAGTCGAAGACTTCTACGGTGTTTTGTTTTCGGATGCCTTTGACTCTGACAATCCCCCTAGGCCAGACGCTTGCTGCGAAGCATCGTATTATTGCAATATTCAAGCGCTTTCCTACCGTCGCCGTCGCCGTGAGGTTCCGTATAAATTCCAAGGGCGATAAAATCGTCGCCGCTGCCGTATACTGTATGTGCGAGTGAAAGCGAGTGAGGGACGCGCGCTTTCATGGAGAGCGAGCGCACGGCAGAGAGCTAACGCAACGTCTTCCGTCGCGCGAACGGCCGTGGCGGCATGGGAGGGAGGGGGGGAAACGGTGTGCTGCGGCACCAACTGCGTATCTTGCGACTGGCCTGCAAGAGAAACTGACGATTCAATCTTGCACGCGAAAGGAGGAAAGCGGGAAGGCAGGGCGCGACGGAGGAGGTGGGGCTTCTACTCGGCCCGCAACTACGTACTTGTACTTTGCGCGGCTGCGGGCGGTCGTGCGCACCATATCTTGAAGGCGATCTGCACACGGCTCCTACCTTTGTATGCGCTGTGCTTTCGCGCCGTTCAGCTCCCGTTGAAGCGATAAACCGCACAAACCTTCGCTCTCTGCTGCAGTCGCGCTTGCTTACGCCAGCGTTTTGACAGTGGTTGTCTGCAATGGAGTGTGATCTATTCATGTTCGATTATGCGCGCTGTCACCATGCTTGTTACTTCAGTTAGTAAGTTTGTAAGCGAATCTGCCCAAGTTTATACAGCCGATAAAACTACTATCCTCACTCCGTATAGCTCTCTACTAATTTGCTATAGCAATTGATGCTTCACGTTTCGGGCGAAATGTCGACTTTTTAATACTGGCGATGCTGCTCCTATTCACCGCAGACCATGTCGAGTATCTCTATCGGAATGCCAGGTAATTCAAAGTGAGGTTAACAAGATGCTCGATTAAAACACAAGTGAGCCTTCTTCGAGTCCCTGGGCGCCACCGGTAGTGTTGGTTAAGAAGAAGGACGGGACATGGCGCTTCTTTGTGGTTTACCGCCATCTAAACAAAGTCATTAAGAGACGCCTACTCGTAGCCACGAATCGACGACGCCCTAGACTGTATCTACGGTACCAGCTCTTACTCTATTGACCTTCGATCCAGATACTGGTAGATCGTCGTCAATGATATGGCCGCACAATATTAGCCGCAAACAGCAGGTTTACAAAAGGCTTAAGTAGTTTCTATTAAGGCAGACCCCATGAAGCTCAGAATGGACGAAGCGAGTGTTTTATGTTTGCGTGATATAGCTCCAACTGACCAAGCTTTCCTAGGTGAACTTGTCTGTGGCGCGAAATGCATTTTGTGAAAAGGGACAGAAGAGAAGAGACAGTGAAGCGGCGCTTCACTGTCTCTTCTCTTCTGTCCCTTTTCACAAAATGCATTTCGCGCCACAGACAAGTTCACCTAGGAAATATCAGCACCAACTTGCCCAAGAAGAAGTTCTTTTGGAATATATTTTGACCAAGCTTTGTTTACCTGAAGTTCATTGTGAGTATTATTTCCTGCACAAAATGTTACGCGGGTTTATTATTTAGGCAGTATTTGGGGTTATTGCTAAAATGTGTACGGCTGGCCTAAGAACCTCTGCTATGGCAGATTAGCCTGGTTGTGGTCGGCCTCGCATCGTGTTGGTGCAATAGAGAGACTCATTCGCAGCTTAAATGTTCCTGAATGGGTGAGTGCTGACATGCCGATTGTTCAATTTTTGGGAGGCTCTGCTAGAACGTGGCACTGACACGGAAGTGCTAGAGCCTGTAAAAGGACTTCACATGACATGCTCTGGCGTGCACAGTGTTATGTTTGGAAATGTACTCTACTTGTACAGTAGGGCGAAGTAAAGTTTTTTTCGTACTCTGCACATCGGCGATGCACTTAGCTGTGGAGGTCTAGATTTATTGTACAAAGTAAACTACGAGTAAACTTCTAGTGCTTAGGCAACGGCATATATGCAGCCACAGAATGTATTCAGGCGAAGTGCAAGGTTAGGCACTTTTCGTCGGTTAATGCAGAAGACCACATGCAGACTGCTCTGTCTACAATCCAGTCAGAAAGGTGCAGCATGGCACGCCATAACCTGTGAGATGTGATACACTCGTCTCTGCATGAAGTGTACGTACTTTAAATCCAGCAGCTCCCATGTGAAGATGAATTGAGACGTTAAAGCGATAAGCATTGACGCGATCTAACCACACCCTATTTGCAACGCTGAAGCGTTTGGTGCATCAGGCGTGCATGTATCCTCTTCTCTCGCGCTTCCTAATGGAAAATTTGCGTCTAATTAGCCACGAGATCGAGCAGAGTCGCAGCCTGGCGGACGCTGACCGAACCATGGTTAGTGGGATTGTGCCACCAGTCGTCTGCTAGGCACTACGCGTTTACATGTGCGTGTATATCAAGGATAACTTTGAAGACCGTTTTTACAGCGAAGCTGTCTATGGTAAGGGTTTCGCGTATTTTTCGTGTCCGTCGATAAATCTGCGTGGGCAAAATCTAAGCTCCCGAATTTCATGCAACATCGGTTCATTCTATGCAAACGCTTATACGTCTCAACATTTGGATGCGCATTTTCAGTAGATTAGTTATCAATAGACATCATTTTCAAGTTCAGTAGACTCTCAGGAATATAATGGGGGTTTCGCAAAGATTTGCCGCTTTGTGACCCGCGTCGGCCATGTGTACGCCCCTCTTTGTCGGCGTTCCATGCGCTTGCGTGCCTTGTTTCCTTCCTTTCTCATAGCGTGGTGGTCCCGTCGCGCGTGTCTAGTTTCCGCCGGCTCCCCGAGGTGGCGGGAGTCTTCCACGCGAATGCATGCGCCGATCAAAATAAAAGTGTGTATGCGTGTGTCTTTCTTCGGGATGACCGCCGTCCCCGTTCAAGAGAAATAAAATTTGCCCAAACCTCTGATCTAAATTCTATGTCACCCCTATGTCGTGTGCTAAACTACTTCGTTGGTAATCCACCTTCGCAGCAGTGGAATGGTGCGTGACGACGACGTGGTTATAAAGCAGCTGTACATGCTAGTCTGCAATTTCACGGCGTACAAAAACATGTAGCCTTGCGCCGTCGGCCTTGCGCTTTACCATCAGTGACTGCGCGTGTTGAGCAAGTGATCTGTGATTGCCGCACTCGCCGCTCGCCAAAAGCCCGTCAATTTTATTGTGGCTTCGTGCTTCGAGTACATCTCCCCCCTCCCCCCTTTCACGCAGAACCTCCTCTGGGAGTTGTACAAGTATGAGTCAGCTTTTAGCTACTTGCTCATCTCCCAGCCCGGTCTCGTTATCAATGGTATTAAACTTGATCCAACCAGTATAAACCCTTATCAACCCTTGTCGGTCGTCATCAACCTTATGGGACACGATCCGAGCCTTATCGAGCCGTATCGGTTGGTATCAACCTTATCGCAATTGATCCAATCCTTAGCAATCCTTATCTGTCCTTGTCAACCTTATTCGACATGATCTGATCCTGAACTCATATCGGTCATTCTCAACCTTATCGGGCTTGATCGTATCCTTGTCAACCTTTATCAGTGCTTATTAACGTTATCAAAATTTATCCGACCATTTTAGGCCCTTATCGCTCTTTAGCACCTTGTTCATCGGCGTCAAACCATTATGAACCATGATGAGACCCATATAACCCATTATCAATCCTTATCATCCTTATCAACTCATCGATTGTTTACCTGTGTAGCGTGACGGGAAGCGCATCAGCCCTCGAGATCGGTGACATTTCGGTCGGTGAAGGAATGCTCCAATGGAAGGCGCATACCGCGACCACCGAAACACATCATGGGTGTACGTTTGGCATTAAATTTTCGCAAAATCGGAATTTTTCTCGTGGCTACATGGCTCCAAGTCAGTTCTACACGTGGTCCTAGAGAAGGCTTTCGTTCCACCATCACTAAATCTTTCAACAAAGCCTTCATAGAAATTGTTCTCCTTTGACATTTGTTTTGTACCGCCGGTACAATAGTTTCATATGGTTCGCCTCTGCAAGTGTAGGTGTTTAGCCTAATGAGTAAGACAATCGGCTTCTGAGCGTGCGGTCGTAGGTCCGAAACTCACCACCACCAACGTTTTTCCTTTCGAAGTTATTTTGTGTCATACATTAATGTCTTCGTAGCGATTCGCCTCACGTGACAGACATATGGACGAACGGGCTTCCTTTTTGGGTAGGGATAGAAGTGATTACGCATTTAGAAGCATTTCACCACATTTTAGGCACGTGAAGCGGTTAACAGCGAGACATTGAATGCCAGGCTTCAGGCACTTGTCCCGATGCGTTGATCACTCTGCAATCTCTGTATAACATGAACGGGGTAACGCGAGCTTTACTGGGTGGTAATAAAAAGAAATCTTAAGCATATACTCATATCATGCCGCGTCATACACTTATAGTACGACAAATGAATCATGATAATGTTGATACTTGCATGACTGAGGCTTAGCGGTTACGCGATCATAGGTGTTCATTTATTGGGGTTCTGATGCCAGAACATGTAGCAACATGATACCACAAGGTATGTAGGTAGGTACTACTCGCGATACATGCGAGTAATAGACGATTTTACCACTGCCTTTCGCGTGTGTCATATCGCGTATCATTAGTTTCTAATACAAGGGCGTGTGTGCCAGTTTTTCCCTGTTCATTCCTCGCGGCAGATAACGCTTGGAGACGCTCTTTTCGGGATAAGCGAAAGTCGCGACGGTACAGTTTCGAACGTTCCCTTGCTAAAGCACAAAAGATTACTACAGAAACTCCCTAGCAGGACTTGTCAGATAGTGCTTGAGCATTCTTTCCAGTCGCCCACCTTGCACATGTACGTCTGTGACCTATATGAACGCTCCTGGGCATATGATGGCGACGCTAGATCGATTTCTGATTGTTTATTTTTGTTTTGTTTTAAGCGGCTGGAAATAGGTCTCCCACAGTATGTGAGAAGTTGAGCACACCGCAGCTTACTTTGTCTAGGATGACGCAGTGTGCTGGAACTATTGCATTGCCCTATTGCAATTACTTTATTGGCGAACATAATTAGTCGGAATTATACTCAAAGTCATCCGAATAGGCTCAAGTCATCCTAACTACCTTTAATTAATGGTGATTAGTATTAATCAGTCAGTCAATTGAAATCAGGCCTAACTAAGCTTCAGAACCCTTAATCAGTGATGATTGGGCTCAACATTTTAACCTCTATTATTCTTCAATGTGCTAATTCTTTTAACCTAAATAATTTATTCTGCCTCAATATTCTTAATTGCACTCAGTCAGTATTACCTTAAGTATTTTCATCATGATTGTTCTCCATTAGGCTTCCTTACCCTTCATTCGCCTTAAGGATTCTTATTTACGCTTAATACATATACCTAATACCTCTTACACTTCATACCGATATATACCTAATATATTAGCCATAAATACCCCCTTATGACCCTATGTATGGCTATGGAGCGCATCGTGTCACGCGTTACAGACAGATAGGCTGTCGGACAGAAGGACAGATTTCCGAGAGTAGTAGCTCTAGAATGCTTACGCATTAAAAACATAGTTGCTGTTACCTTCCTGCTGCTGTCTTGACGTACACATTCGCGGTGCAAACGCGCACAAGAACTGCTTGACATAAACAAAACGTGTGTCCATTGGGCAACCCTTTGCAGGACCCCAAGCAGTGCTGGATAGTTAGCTGCCTGCAAAAACTTCGCATAACATTGATTCCGAAATTCCATCAGATCTCAATAATTTTTTCACTGAATTCTGGTTCACAGTGCAATGCGCATGTAGGTGAAGTGAAAGGTGTTAAGGTCTGCACATTGGAAAGAAGTAAGGAACTCAACAAAACATTTCTGAGGAATATAAAGCCTAATGAATAGTAATTAAGCGTATCAGATTATGTCAAACTTATCATTAAGCACAATTTGAAACACACGCAAATAGGGATATAAGCCCGCCATAACGAAAATGAAAAAAAAAATCACCTACTCTGTTCCTACTCTGTTAAGACATGAAATGTACGCTAGATGTACAAACTTCCTCACTGAAGTGTTCTGTTGCGAATGCAATTATTTGGTGATAGATAATTCAAGAATCCGCAGGATGGCAGGAGTAATTGTAGTTTGTGTGATATGCCGAAATTCAGTGTTTTAGCCAACTTAATGTGGTGCACAAGATCAACACTCTAGCACATGTTCATGTTATATTGCCCTCTGCAGTGGGTGGGGCGACCAGTGGGCCGGCACGAGGCCCAGCGGCTAGGCTATCGACTGCTGCAAAGGCACCACGACCTCTCCTCTCTGGTGAGATTTGCTTCTCGATATGCTATTGTCACGTGAGATTGAAAACCAAGAGAGAGTTAAGAATCCAACTCTTTATTGTAGGCAAGCAACACTCAGATCTCAACGATAGCAGCAAGCGCACTTGCTGGCCGTCGAATCTAGTCCTAGGGGTAAAGTGTGTCTTCTAGCTTTTTGTGATGTCTTGACGTAAATTCAATAATAATCACCGATGATAGTTCACATTCGATAATGCATGACCGCACATACGTCATACGCGCAATCTGAAGGAGCAAGACCCTTTTCTTTATGAAAGGGCCAATAGCATGAATTACATTTAGGATACAGCAGGCACGTCTTGAATCGAGCAACAACTTGATAGCTGACCCACGTACTCTCAAACGATTCTTGACTCATCCTCCGTTCCCCCTAAGTTGAGCACAGCCCCGCTCCTCGACTGATGGAGATGCTAGACTTCTCAAGAATTGCCGTAGATGATCATGAAGCGCTGTAGTGACCAGTCGGTGGAGGGGTGGCGCTGCTGTCTACTTTTTCGAGTCGAGGTGGAGCGTTGAGTGTAGGAACGTACTTTAATATGGCAGGGAGATACCTCTGGCCTCCTCACGCAGTCCCAAAAAGCGTTGTTTAATAGTCACCCGCAGTCTTGCTTTTGTGGCTTCTTGCTGCAAGCAAATTCAAATTAGAACATTAACACTGACAAAAAGTGGGGCGCCCCCGCTAATACAGTCGTACATCATTCTAACAAAGTGCCATCCGGTGCTTATATATATCCATTGTATACTGCATTATTTATAAGCAAATACGTAATTGATTACCGGCTTCGAAAACAGCTACTATATTCCTGTTTGTTATATCTAGGTTTGGCTTGATAATGTGGACACAGGTTGGGTAGCACCTGATGGAATGTAACGCGCATCACTTCCCGACTTGCTTTACTTCTGCAATCGAGCCATTTCTAAATTTATTTCCTTTCCTTTTGATGCCCCATACGTATTCCTGCTAACTTTCATAAATTGCGCACCATGCGCTCTGCTGGCTTTCCTCGCTGAAAGATTCTACAGGCCGTCTCGGATGCTGGGCTTTGCGATTACAAGAGTACTCGTTTTCCGTTATCCACAAGTCTGGCCAATTACATCAAGACGCGGACTGCCTGTCCCGTTATCCCGTGGATCCACCCGACAGCACCAACCCTGACACCGATGCCTGTGTCCTTTCTATATCTCAGTTAATTCATTTCGGCGATGAACAGCGGCGTGATCCGGCGTTACGTTCCATTATACAACCGGCCGTCTCACTTCCGGGCCCCTTGGCGAGTCACTCCGGATGTTTACCTTACATAATGGCACTTTATACCGCCACAGTGTATACTCCGAAGGCCCTGAACACTTGCTTGTGGTGCCCTCCCACATGCGTACTACTGTCCTCCAGCAGCTTCACGACGAACCTACAGCAGGTCATCTTGGTGTAACGCGCACTTATGATCGCGTGCGGCGTCGTTTCTTTTGGCCTGGACTTTATCGCGCCGTACAGAAGTATGTTGGCCGCTGCGAACTTTGCCAACGACGCAAGAAACCACCGACGCTTCCCGCCGGCCTTCTTCAGCCTATCGATGTCCCAGTAAAGCCGTTCTTCCACGTCGGCCTCGATTTGCTCGGACCTTTCCCTACATCAGTATCAGGGAACAAATGTGTCGCTGTCGCGACAGACTATGCCACGCGTTACGCTATTACGCGCGCACTTCCAACCAGCTGTGCTGCCGACTTCCTCCTTCACGATGTTATTCTGCATCACGGAGCGGCTCGTCAACTGCTCACCGATCGCGGTCCCGTGTCATCGATGACCTTCTACGCTCATGTTCCACGAAACACAAAGTCACCACCGCCTATCACCCTCAGACAAACGGCCTCACCGAACGTCTGAATCGCACCATAACCGACATGCTGTCCATGTACGTTTCCGCCGACCACCGCGACTGGGATGCTACATTAGACAGTTTTAGTTTAGCGTTTTTACGCTCCGCTTAGCCGCTGAGCGGAGCGGAAGCACGAATGCGCATGCGTCCTCCGCTTAGCCGTAAGCGGGCTAGCGGAGCGAGAAACACGGGGCTCTATTCTGGACACGCATGGCGGCTGCACGGCCGCCATTATCCGCCATCTTAGCTGTCTCATTGGCTGTCCAGAGGTCACGTGTATTGAAATTTGTGCCGGGAAACGGAAATATTGCAAAATGCAATTTTGCGTTCTCGTCAGAATGACGAAACGTGACGTGGAGCTGCAAGTTTTATCGACTAATACTTTTTTGTGGCCCTTGGCACCTATATTGCGACTTTAGCGCTTTAAAAAGAAAGTGGACGGTAGCGTGCAGAAGCCCGTGCAGTGCATCTACAATTTCGCGAATATGTGGTGGCGTTCCAAGATAGCCGGCATGTCAGCTTGTTAATTGGCTGAAGGAATATCCCGCGAGGAGCGTCACAGGAAGGGCTGTTTCGTAAACGTCAATTTGACGTTGCGTGACGTTGCGCTAGGCCGCCATTGCAGAGATTTTCCGCCATAATTTGTGGTGCGACGAGCCGCGCGAATTATGGTAATGAGCGGCCATATGCAGTGTCAGTCGTGAGGCATGCGTATCGCCGCATTTTTCCTGTCATTTGGGGCCATGAAAATGTTTTGTTCACAACGCGTGCTCATAGCATTTGCATCGCTCTCGAGTGGTGTTGGCATTTGTGTTTTGAACCATCATTTCTAATAAAAACACGTTTATTTGAAATAATATTTGTTGAAACTAGCAAACTTCTTGCGACTTTTTGCACTTTTCGCTACTGCGTTTGTATTGTAATCAATATTATTGTCTTTTCGCGTCATCATAGGCTATAACAACGGTGACTTTTAATTTACAAAAAGAAATGTACGCAAGACGGCGCCTTGAAGTTTCATCTCGCGGGGCGAGTAAGCAGCGAAGTGTACAAGAGATGGCAGTGCCGGCGTTTGCGTCGCTCAAGCGGATACCTGTGGCGCGCGCAACGCTATCGAGGATATTCGGCCGCTTCTCAGCCAGACAAGTCGGGCTGAGTCACTTGCGGATCACGAGATAGCGATAACGCGGCCTAGTGCGTGCGCTGATCATCACTGGCAGGTCGCGTATGTTGTCTCAAGGTAGAAAAGCAAGCGCGTGGGCGCCAATATACATGACTCATCCCGTTTCCTGAGGACACGCATCCTAGCTAATGAAGCAGACGACAGCCTGCGCGCATGCAGACGACGGAAGCGAAAAACGATTTGGATGGAAAAATCGTACGCCTTGAGCTAGCTAGCTGCTTTATTTTTACTGGGGAGGAAAACTGTTTTGCTTTATCAACCACGCTATGTTCAATTACTACATTACGGTTTCTTAGGCGAAACGTCAAATTTGCGTCACGTTACAAAAGCAAATCGGGGCTATCGGAGCCATTTTGTAAGCGTCGCGCGTACGTCACGCTTCGAAGAAAATGGCGGAATGTCCAGAATAGCGGCTACGGTCCGCTTACAAGCTGCCTAAGCGGAGCGTTGCTGCCGTCTTCCGCTAGCGAGTGTGGTCGATGCACGCGCCCTCTCTCGCGCGTACATCGAAGCACCTTGCATCGAGGTACTAGTCGCGCGAGCGCGAATAACTTGTGTAATACACCTCCAACTGGTTGTTTAAGAAAATAAAGTGACCAGCACAGCTAACAAAAACGTCGCCAGCGCATTGGAGTTAGAAAGGATTGGATTGGATTCGAAATGCAACCTCGCTGGCTATCACGTGGTGTTCACTAAGTCGACGCTTCCTTTCCAACTCGATAAAATGGACCGGCAACGCATTACAAGCACCTGTATGATACTACATGAACAAATAATTTATATATATATTCGCCTTACTTTGTAAAAGTGAAAAAAAGGGTTTTTTATTTTGTTTCACTACGCTGAATTTGGCCAGAGGGCGCTGCAACAACGAAAGGTCCGCTCCGCTACGCTACACGCATAACTAAAATGTGAAAATCGCCCGCCGCTCCGCTGTGGCTTAGCGGGGCAGCTGGGAGCGGAGCGGACCGTAAAGACGCTCAACTAAAACACTCTATTACCCTTTGTCACATTTGCCTATAATTCGTCACGCCACGATACGGCAGGTTGTTCACCGTTTTATCTTCTTTTTGGCCGGGAACCGACACTACCTATGGATACGTTACTACCAGCCGCTCCACGACAACCATCGGAGTACGCACAAGATGCCATCGAAAGGCCGCACGCTGCGCGTCATATCGCGCGCAACCGCCTTCAGATGTCGCAGGTGTCACAAAAGAACCGTTACGATTGCCGTCAAAAGGATGTATATTACGCTCCTGGATCCTTAGTGCTCCTCTGGTCGCCAAATCGACACGTTGGTCTCTCCTCGAAGCTTCTACCACACTACCATGGTCCTTATCGCATTCTGCGCCAAGTTACCGACGTGACGTATGAGATTGCACCGGCACAGCCAATGTTATCTTCTTCGCCGGTCAAGACTGACGTAGTTCATGTTGCCCGGCTGAAGCCGTATCGCCCGTCCGCTGATGCTGCACTCTGACCTGCCCGGATGGTGCGCGCGTTTTCGCCCGGGGGGTAATGACGCGAGACAGAAGAAGAAGACCGGCACCGAAGCAGAGGTCAGCATTAGGCCAGCACCAAAGAAGACGAGGTAGAGGTGTTGCTCCTCGCCATCTTGGCTGGTTGCTGCTACGCCTGTGCTGCTCGCCTATTTTGTAAATATTTGTAAATATACGTTTTTGCGCAACAAAATTTTAAGTTGCCAATAATTAAGTGGCCGTAGTTTCAGACATTGCCCGTATAAGGCTGCTGCATTTGAAACTTTGCCTGCGTATACCGCTTTCGATATCTTGTCAAGCATCTTTACAAACACAGTAATTCATTCACACACATTTTACTTCGCAAGGACGTTGGTCATACGTAATATGCTGCTAAGGCCGTAATTGTTCCAGACACATCAAACTTCGTTATTATATTACTCGCAAACAGACCCTCATTTTAAACGCGTGCCCTATTTACTTCCCCGAGGACATGGGCACGTCGGGGAAAGAAGCTACAGACATCATATAATGCATGAAAATAAGGAAATAAACGAGGGTTCTGCAATTATTTGCAACGCTTTTGATTACGGCAAGAACATGAATGTTTCATCACGCGCTACACGTAACATTCCCTCTATTTTCATTGAGAAATTGGTGGCTTGTAGATTTGTTTTTGGACTCTTGGAAACATTGTGGATAACAACAGTATGACACTCTGAAATTATAGCCTTTTACAAAGGCTATAATTAAGCTACACAGTATAAACATTTAGAATTCGTCATTCACAACATCCTTCCTGCTTTACCGAATATAAAAAACGTACCTCACCTAGTTTACCGTGGAGATAACCAACTACGCTCCTTGTATAACGCATCGAAAGATGGAGAAGACGAGTATTCAGTGAATGTTTTGAAAGCACATAATTACCCTACACACTCATATATTTCGGTACACGTCACGCATAGAGTGGTACCCACTTCCTAGGAATATAAAGCTATTTCTGTTTTGGCTCTATCATAGAATCACATAAACTTTGTAAGCGTCTAATATAATGCCTCTTACACAGGCTAGAAATGAGGGTTTAGCAATTTTCAATAAACTACTAATCATACATACACTTCAACGTTTGCCCACGTATCGTCCCTAACATTTGCAATTTCCCAAAATATAAACTTCGTCCGGGATGTAGTTTTTTTTTCTTCAGAAAACCGTGGAAACAGGCACATGACGTTTTTTGAGTGCTGCTCGTCGCATTAACAGAATCGTTGTAAAATCCGTACCAGTAAAGGAAAACAAATATCCGTGTATTCTTATATCTGGATTTTATTAACAGAATAACGACTCAGCCTAGCCGATTAAGCAGGGGATCCGCTTTTCGATTCTAATAACTGGTAAATAGAATAACCAGATAGCCGGTTTTGCCGCGAGACCGGGTTGATGTTGCTGCACTAGATCTGATCAAGTTTTTCATTCACTTTATTTCAGCTTAATTATTAAGTTACCCTTCTACAGTACCAACAAAGCCACTCTTGCATGAGAGGTGGACTGGCGAGACATAAAAATGCAAGAACTAAAGACGGTTGATGACTACGTCTTGATGTTGCCACTCAATCTCACCGTAACGTCATGTATTTGGACGTTTAATAAGGTGTTATGACCCACCGCATCCATCGCATCGGTTTCTGTTTATACAATCGCTGAGGCACCGAGCACCTCCCTCGCCGGCTCCGACCGCCGCAACCGAAGCGCCCGTGCCTGGAAACCCGAAATAGGCCCGAACCCATGTAGTGCCGCAGACAGCGCCTCAGGACACAAGCAAGCCAGAACACCTGTAATTGCCAAGCAATGTGCATCGTAACCTAAATAACAAGTTATAAACATATATCCTAAACCTTGGTTATTTTTTATTGTTGAAGGTTGGCTAAATTACATTTTTAAGGATGAACTTAGCAAATTATAGGAACTCATAGCAGTTATGGTAAAGCCAAAACACAGATACCTTGAAATCTGACTTCACGCTAGTGTACTGTGCTTAGGGTCTCGACACAAAACTTCGACACAAAGTATGGTTCTCATTTTCTTTTCTGTAACACTTTATCAATCTAAACTTAGTGTTTTTGTTTTGTATGGTATCGCTTCGATACGTGCACCCAGTACAGGGGGCCATCATATGGTTTCGGAGAATATGAAACATTGTTCATAATCATAGTGCGATGCTTGTGCCAGCCTTCATAGCCTCGAAGTTGCCTCGAACCAGTCTAATTCACCTCGCTCGTTTCGCAGTATCCGGTAACATTCCTCATGTGCCCAGACCGGCCTTCAGTGGAGCGCGCCGCCAGCCGCCGGTGCCCGAGTCCCCAGTGCCGGCTCGCCATTCAACGCCAGAATGGTACGTTTTGAATACTCGCTCAAAGCTGATGGTGAATCAGGTTCTGCTTGTTTGTGGACCCAATCACGTCGACCACGGTAGCGCCTCCCGTTGCCTAGATGGCTACTTCGTTGGAAGCCAGCTTCGTTGCCTTCGGGAGCATGCAAAGAAAGTTCGTCATCAGCACTAATGAAAATAACGATCTTCGAAATGCACTGCAAATATCTGAGAGCCTAACTATAACAAAAAATGGGAATGCATAAAAAGCCTATACTCCGTTTCATACAAAGCATCCGGCACTAGCAAAGCAGGACCTCTCTCGGCGCTCGCATTGACGACCAAAATATATTGTCAGATGCGAATGGAGCCTATCGGAGTGCGTCATATAATTAGATGTACCATTAAGTCTCGTACTCCTATATATGCTGCATTACATTCAATGCGTTCCACCTGTGAACTTATCATCGAACGAGCAGAGTGACACACATCTGCGACCACAGTGCACCACTGGCCCTCGCGACCAGAACTTCGTACGTGAGCAGACACGTGCATGAATATTTTCGAATTTGAAACGACCTGGTGTACATAAGTTGTAGCAGTAATACATGCAGCATAGTTATCCAATATGAAGTGTCGCAGATGAAAAATTAATGCACAGCAAAGCGGGGTGTCTGCACTACTGACTCCCGCAAGCTTGCCTGCTTAGTATGAAA
Organism: Dermacentor silvarum; assembly: GCF_013339745.2. Classification (NCBI taxonomy): domain Eukaryota; kingdom Metazoa; phylum Arthropoda; class Arachnida; order Ixodida; family Ixodidae; genus Dermacentor; species Dermacentor silvarum. Next base: position 309,815,590 of record NC_051154.1, read on the forward strand.
CAGCATTTGTTTCACATAACGAAGATATCCAGAAACCTCCATGCGAAATATTGTTACTTTTGAAATACGACTGGGTATGCCATAAGAAGCGCGCAAACATTGTCGCATTGTGTACAGCTAAATTGAAACTTCGACGCTAATGTTTGCATGCGCGTGTTCAAATTGGCAAATTCAGACAATATTGATGAGCCTTGGGTCTCTTCGCGCTGTTTGCATGTTATTTTCTAGCGGACATTCCAATATACTGCCGCTGTTGAGCCATTTCGTTTCCACAGTTCGGGATGCAGTTCGGTATTCCTTTAAGCTGCGTTCTACAAAGCTCTCTCAAAGAGGAAGCCTCGAGTTAGCTCGAGAAAACATTTAGCTTTATTTGATGACAGCACTACTTTAACAATATCGTATGCATACACACGTATTTGCTTACCAGTCGGAACGAATTTTCTTGCAGTGCTACAGGATCAAAAGAGCATATTTCGTGGTTGCAAATCAAGCAGCTTTCATGTGTTCCAATGCACAGGTATGCAGGAGAGATTGTTCGCTTTAGAAGTAAAATGAAATTATGCAGTTCCAACGCATATTTCAAAATCTGTTCCGAATCGGAGCTCTCTTGAAGCCGTTAACGAAATGCTGTAAATTGGCCCATTTCATCCCTGCGTCTTTGGCCTAAAGAAAACCGGCAAGCGCACATATGCTCTAGCGCACTTGCGCAATGTGTCAACTCTTACATTGCATTGTGTTTGTTTATTTATTTTTATTTATATTAAATGTACCGCCCGCTTTTTGGTCAATCGCCAGCGGTAGTTATGTGTCATAGTATGGAAGTTATCATCATCTTAAAAACACGGTGATCATCTCAAAGAGCTCGTGCGACTGTGCCCTCGTAGTTAAAGCAACGGGCTTATGGGCCTTGGGGGGCCGACGTTCGATCCCCTCATCGTGCACGTAATTCAAGATTACGAAGGCGAGATAACTTGCGAGATCGATTTCTGTGGGCATACACAGTACACCTATAAAGTATCATCTGGCAGTGTGGATTCAAACGCAATTAAATTCAATTTGAAAGTACAGCCTTCACATTTTTAAGTAGACGCAGCAGCATCACATTAGAAGAGTGTGTACATTTGACTGACATCGTCGAAAATGCTTTTAAACGTATGCAAAACCACGACGTCCTATACGACGCCGTACTCACGCTACCGATTTTTCCGTTTAAATTAGTGGTCTGCCTAGTGGTGTGAAGAAGCGTCAAGAAAGAACAGCTTTGAGCGACAAAGCAAACGATACATCGAGGGTTACTCGCGCTTGTTCACGAACGAAAACTGAACACGACCTGAAGTAGTTCAACTTGAAAGTACGTACGCGCAGACAACCGCAATGTGCAGCACCTCGCGACATCGGCATCAACGTGGCTGGATTGCAAAGATTTGAGGCATGAACAACAACCTTGCGTCAAGGGTTTTTGTTGCAATTCGGCCTACCATTCTGCCTAGACCAGAAGCAGCAGCAGGCGGCAGCCATGGTCAGGAAGAGAGGTGGAGGGCGTTCGCAACGAAAGTTTCATGAAGAAAGACAACAAAATGTAAATTTGCCTTCGCGTATACAGGAAGGCAGCTGGTGCCAAAGCGGCGCTAGCGTAAACTTGTGTCGCCGCCTAACGGCAGCTGACGAAATCAATGCAGCCGTTCTAGCAGGGTTGCCACGTGAGGAAGGCGGTTGGTTTGAAGACGCGCACACGTGAAAGTGATGGCCCTGATGGGCCACGTCTAGTAGGGCGGTGACTCCCGTCTGCAGAAGATATTCACCGCTAGATAAAGGCGAGGACATCGCGTGGCACATGTGCGCGTAGAAGTAGCAAAACAACAAGCAACAACGATTCTCGCGCGTCTGCATGCGCGCCACAGTTTTGTGCGTCCCGGTGACCAGCTGTACGTGCAAAACAGCCAAAAAGGTTACACCCCTCTCGTTGCTCTACGCAATCAAAACTTGGACTGGTCGCTAGAAGCAAGGCACGAAACAATTAACCGTCGTGCAATGAAGCAAGGGTGGCTTTATGTCATTATTACTGGCTCAAAATACTTTTACAAGAGAAAAGATGCTAATAAAAATTTGGGTCGGTACTCCTTAAGTATGAGCTATTCGGGGAAGTATGCAGCAGCACCCAGGCAGCAGCGATGTTCAGGAATGTCCGGGAGGGTTCCCAAATGAAGACGTATTCAGTGATTTTTACTTTTAGGCATGTTGCTCGCTTGAAGCACGCCCAACGGTTAAATTCTTGCTGGTAATCGAAAAAGAAATAATTTTTAGCCCGAATGATTTGATACGCATAAATTTGGCTCCGCTACATTCATTACCTTTTTTCTTAAATTTGAGGCCATATCTGGTATAAACTAAATGTAAACTGGAAATGTGTAATCACTGAGAACCTTTGCATATCGAGTGCAATATTTTTAGGGATGAATTTTACAAGGTCACCAGGCCATTTGAGCCCAGAAGAACAATATGCGTGAATTCTCCCCCCGACACTAGGCTTCAGTCGTTGCACATGCGCGTACAGCACATCACAAGCATGACATGATGATTTTGCAAAGTTACGCAACCTTATGCGTTCCTGCCACTTTTCCCTCTAGGGTATTTATTTAGAAACTCTATGATTATTACAGAAACAACGAATAACCACTTAAGAATTTGGGCTTTTAGTAATCACCGTATGGCGAGCGATGTTTGGTAATTTGATCTCGAAAAAAAATCATTGCCAGATTCAACTCTATTGGAAATCTACGTTTTGTTAAGCATTACAAGCGTCTCCGCGTGCTGGCTTGCACGTAGAAAATTCTGAAGGGTGATCAGTTGCTACCGGTCAAGGCATGAGTCCGTGGCCAAATTGAAACGCGCCTCAACGCGCTGGCTTGGACGCGGAAAATTCTTAAAGGGCCCCTAAACCACCCAGAGGTCGAAATTTAGTTGTGGTGTTGTAGTTGTGCACGAGTCTACAACGAACACGTAGCCGCGAGAATTTTTCGAAATGGTGCCGTAATAATGGAGTTACACGCGTTTGATGATCGAAAAAAAAAAAACGGCCCTCGCTCGTTTCGCTCTTTCCTTCGCTACTCTCCTCGTCGGCTGGTCTCTCCTCCTCGCCGAGTGCTGCTCCAAATGTCACGTGACATACGTCATCGCCAACGCGCTTCTCAAAACACCACCCACTTCCGGTAAAGGCACGTCCACGCTAGCGGCAAATATACGGACGGCGAACCGGCCTCCAGTGCTCTAGAACGTCTGCCACGCGAGAGGTGTCCAAAGTAGACGGTAGTTCGGCCGGCGACCCGCCCGCAGCACGATCAACGGGCCAATCGACCACTGCGAAGCTGCGCGCCTCCGCCACCGGGAACGAAAACATCGGCTTCAGCTTCTGTTCCAAGCAAAATAATTTTCCCTAGATAAAGTGATGTGTAAATTGTACATTTTATGAAGAACGATATCCACTGTCAAACGTTAAACATGAAGTCGAGAGCTCCGATACTTGTCGAGCTCAGATGCCGTGCACGGCTACCGACGGGAGACGACCGGCTCGGCTGTGCTCGCATCGCAGCCGACGGCGCCGCTAATGTAAGCGTGTTTTCTTCTTGGTGTAATAATATTGCGAAGAGCGATAACAACGGTAAGAAAATATTGCGGATTGTGAGCGTCGGTAATTCATTCCGAAGCGCCGTCCGTTTTAGCTTTGAAGTGAGCCGGAAAAGGCCTATAGCGACGATATCGGCGCCGTCGAGCGATCGGCGGCGGTGGCGGTGAGGCTGCCGCACAAATGGGTCCCAGTCCCATCCTCTCTACGGCAAGGAAATCTCGCCGTTCGTGAGGAAAACCGCCGTCAAACGGCGGCCCGCGAATGGCAGAGTCAAACGGCATGCGGCGAGTTACCGTGCCGGTAACGGGGACGTGTACTCAGCGCTTCTCGGCTACCCGCTGCTGCTGCAGTGCCAGCCCGTGTTCATGCGAAGCGTGCCGCTATAGACCTTGTGTTCCGTGCTCGTATAGAAAGGCCAACACTGTCGCACTCTATTCGCGCAGCTAATCAGACCGCTAAGCACGACTCCGTTGGAACGCGAGCGATTTGGCACTTGCGTTGCGGGCTGTAATTACCGATTCGCAAGGGCGCACAAGCGAGCAACACGACAAGGAAGAGCAGGGAGCACGCGCACCTGCTGGCAGACAAACCGGAAGTCGTAGATCCTTGTTGGACCAATATCGTCCCTGAGGCTGACATCACCAGATTCACCCTGCTGACAACGTGACGACCGCTGGGGATAGCGGAAAGGCCACGAGAGGAGGACGGCGTTATATATTTTTTATTTTGTGGCGCGCCTGCGGCGCGTAGCGCTGCAGTGTTTGGCATCGTTGATCGTGACGGCATTCTGAACTCGATGAACATGTTAACTTGAAATGTTAAAAAAAATAGCTGAGGTGGTTTAGGGGCCCTTTACGGGAGTTCTATTCCGACTGCGTCCGTATAGCGTAAAGGTTACATATGTGACTTCTTTGCTAGACGTGTCCTGTTAATATCTGGCCGTCGGAGAAGTTTGCATATATACAGGGTGTTTCAGCTAACTTTAGCCAAGTATTAAAAATACATAGGCGCTACGCGTGTCGTATTGGCGCAGTATTGTTATGAGCCGTATCGAGCACGTCATGATATTTTTTCAATCGCCCCGCAGGGGCGTCTGCGTCAGCAGGCGTTTGGTGTGTTGCGACACCATGGACCCGAGCACACGAGGGTTGGAACCTCCCGCGTGTAGACGTGCGCGGCTTAGCCGTGTCTGGGGAAAGGGGGATCCTGGGGGTTGAGCCGATGCTGGGTGTTCGGACCTTTAAGGCCCCCCGGCGGAGGGAACACACCTCTTCGGCCTCTGCTTCACATAGACGACACCTCCAGACTGACCCACCTGGAGGAAATCGGCAGTCGCCTTTTCCTGTCTCTCTCTCCTCAAATCTGCGTCTCTCTCACACACTTTTTGGTCTTTCCTGTCTTCTTCTCTTCTCCATTTACTTCCTTTTTTTCGCTGGGGGCAAGGGCTAACCGTGTGTGCCTATCCTACCTTGGGTACACCATACTTGGTTATAGTAGCGGCGTACGACTGGCGTCGTGCAGACTTGTGTACAAGCTTTGCCGCGTCCCCTTGTTGGGCTTCGTGGTGGGCGGTCGGCGCTGTTGCCGAACATACACACCTTCTTATGGCAGCGCAAACCTCTGTTGTCTATGATCGGCCTCTGAAAGGAGGCCGCACCGAAGCAACGTTCCAGTTCTCTTTTCAGAGCAACACCCCAGCATTCCCCAAGTACCATGTAGTCCATAGTGAAAATAACACACCCGTGAGAAAGCTCTCTCCTTTCCTGGTGGCCAAGTGCCTAAATTACAAAATTGGACCGACATATAAAGCCTCAAAAATGTCTAGCGGGGACCTCCTCCTAGAACTAAATGGCAAAGATCAAGTGCAAAAGCTCTCAGAACTTACCAGTATTGGTGATGCCACAGTTACAATTTCAGCCCACAGAACTCTAAATACAAGCAGGGGTGTGATATCCGAGGAGGACTTCCTTGGCTTGAGAACTGCTGGAGGTTTTCCAGGAACCAAACGTGACCAAAATACAAAGAATTATCATCCGCAGAAACGATCAAGAAATTCCGACAGAACATGTTATACTCACCTTTGGAACAAGCGAAATGCCTACCTCTTTCAATGCAGGATATGTAAAAGTAAATGTCAGACCATATATCCCGAACCCCAGACGATGTTTTAAGTGTCAAAGGTTTGGACATGCTTCACACGCATGCCGAGGACAAACAACCTGTGCTAAATGCAGCTCAAACGATCACCAATCTGACAATTGCACTTCTTCTCTACACTGTGTAAACTGCAAAGGGGACCATCCAGCTTACTCGCAATCCTGCCCTTGCTGGAAAAAAGAAAAAGAAGTAATTGCACTAACTGCGAAAGAAAAAATCTCGTTCTATGAAGCAAGAAAGCGACTGTCTTACCTGTCGAGAAGAAGTTATGCCCATGTGAAGCAGGTGGGGGCAGCGTCACAGAGGCCTTGGGAGTCCTGCGGGCCCACTCACAGTGGTCCTGCAGTGACCCCTCCCGCCCCCGTGGTGGAAGCAGTCAGCGCTGCTTCATCCTCTTCGAAAGACCCGCGGACACCAGTCCCGCTGGGCCCTAAAATCAATCGAACCCCAATGCCCGACACACGTGTCTCGGCGCCCAACTCTCGGTCCTCCAGTGCCCCAGGGAGAGCGATGGAGGTCGACTCAAAAAACCCCGGTGTCATCGACGCCGAAGGACAAGCGCTCTCTCGAGCGTGCAAAGAGGGACAAAGTCCCAATAACCACACTAATTAAGAAAGTGATAACCTAAAGGTTATCGCTCCTTTGTACTAGCCTTCTCCACATCTATGTCACCTAACATCTTATATCTTATTCAATCGTAATGCCACTTTTTACCTTTCAGTTTTAAAATGGCTTTTATTATGCACTGGTATTGCAGAGGACTTTTACGCAACTTAGGTGACATAAGAGATATACTGAATAATTTTTCCCCTGTGGCTTTGTGCCTACAGGAAACAAACTTGAGCAATAAAACATTAACATCTTAAAAGGCTTCACTGTTGTACGGCGCGACCGTACTGAGGCTAACCGGCTGTCCGGCGGTGTGGCTGTTGTTGTCAAACACGGTATTCCAGCCAGAGCACTGACCGTTAATAGCCACATAGAAGCCACTGCTGTCACCACTGTAGCACATAAAACCATTACCATCTGTTCCGTCTACATTCCTCCACACGCATTTCACTGTAAGAGATTTAGAACGGATTTTAGACCAGCTACCAGAACGATTTCTAATAACGGGAGATTTTAATGGGCATAATATACTATGGGGAAACAAAAATACGGACCACCGGGGTGAAACAATCGAAGATTTTTTCCTAAGTAACGAACTATGCCTTTCAAATACTGGTGCTGCCACGTACTGCTCCCCAAGCACAGGAGCTATGAGTTGCCTTGATTTGGCACTGTGTTCTCCATCTCTAGCTGTTCACTGATCTCCACTGGACTGTAATAGATAATCCCTACGGTAGTGAACATATGCCTGCAGTCATAAAACTAACGTCCATGCTACCTATACTACCTTCTAGACCACCCCGTTGGAAACTTCACCTAGCAAACTGGCCTCTCTTCACTCAAAAAGCCAGTCTAGATAAAGTGATCTTAGATGTCATAAGCATAGACGAAGCGAATGAGAGGATTACTGCTTGCATAGTTGCTGCGGCGGAAGAGGCTATTCCCCAATCTTCTGGATTCTTGAGCAAAAAGCTAAAGCCCTGGTGGATGAACGAATACACAGAAGCTAAAAAACTTCAAAACAAAGCGTGGGGTATCTTCCGAAGGTACCCAACCCAAGATAATCTCTTATTAAAAAAAACCGAAAGCAAAGGTGAGGTATATCCGTAGGCAAGCAGAAAGAAATTCCAGGAAAAATTATATCTCGTCGATTAACAGTTCAATAACATCCAAGAGAATGTGGGACCAGGTTCGCAAGTTTAGGAGTGACTATGCTCCCTACACAATCCCCATACTCTCAACTCCAGGCACTCAAACAAGTCTACAGGAACAAGCAGACATATTAGGCCAGCACTTCTACACCTTATCTAGCTCAGCAAACTATTCCGCAACATTCCTAAAACACAAACAGTCCGAAGAAAAACAAAAGCTTCCGACAACGGGAGGTTCTGATAGACCGTTCAATTCCCCTTTAACGCTCCATGAAATAAACAGAGTAATCTCTTTGGGCAAGAAAACAGCACCGGGTCCTGACAAAATACATTACACTATGCTGGCCCACCTGTCCCAGAAAGCGGTGGAGACCTTGTTGCATTTTTTCAACACGATCTGGGAAACGGGTAAAATGCCTACAGAGTGGAAAAAGGCTGTTATTGCTATCTTCCTGAAAGCGGGAAAGTCACCAAATACTCCTAGCAGCTATAGACCTATAGCACTAACAAGTTGCCTCGCTAAACCATACGAAAGCATAATAACTATGATCTATCAGACTAACATACGTTCTCGAAACAGATAACTTGCTAGATACTCACCAGTGTGGTTACAGGAAAGGCTGCTCAACAATTGACCATCTTGTTCGTCTTGAACATACCATACGTGAAGCGTTCCTTTACAAACAACACTGCCTAGCGGTCTTTTTCGACCTAGAAAAGGCTTACGACACCACATGGGGGTATGACATTCTACGAGATCTACCAACACTAGGAATACGTGGCAGAATGCTCAAATGTCTGGCCGATTTTCTGTCAAATCGAACATTTCAAGTCCGTATGGGGGCACTGTCCCGAGTCTTTGTTCAAGAAAATGGCGTCCCACAGTGTTGCGTATTAAGCACAACTCTTTTCGTGGTGAAGATGAATTCCCTAAATTCGGTTATACCGTCCAACATTATGTACTCTTTATACGTCGACGACCTTCGAATTGCATGCCGTGCCTCGGGTATGTCTACATGCGAAAGGCAAATACAGATAACAATAAATAAGTTGACGCAATGGGCCGATAAAAATGGATATCGTTTTTCTACACAAAAAACTGTGGCAGTCGTGTTTTCACAAAAAAGGGGGTTACACCCGGACCCAGTTCTCAAATTAAATCATAGCCCATTACCGGTTAAGCACGAACAAAAGTTCTTAGGAATCATTTTTGACAACAAATTAAACTTCATCGCTCACATTAACAGCGTAAAAACTAAGGCAAACAAAGCGCTTAACATCCTGAAGGTCCTATCACGTAAGCATTGGGGTGCCGACCGAACGTGCCCATTACGTATTTACCGCTCTGTCATGCGCAGCATTCTTGACTACGGTTGCATAGTTTACGGGTCAGCAAGGCACTCGTACATCAAACGTCTTGATCCCACACACAACCACGGACTGCGCTTAGCAACTGGCGCGTACAGTACCTCCTCAGTAGAAAGCCTATATGCCAACCGTAACGAACCCTGTTTGGAGCACCGAAGAGCCTTTCTCACAATTTCATACGTGCTTAGAATCACAGCTCAACCAAATCATATATGCCACACTCTTGTTACTTACACCACAAACAGAATACACTATGCCAACAAACCACACAGCGTGAGACCACTTATACTACGATTGGAAGATATGTGCCAAAACTACAATGTTCCGAGCGAAGCTCTCAAGGTCGCCGAAACGCCGACCAGACTGCCCCCGTGGTATGATTTCGCACATTTTTGTGATTTTACTCTGACATACCACAAGAAAAAAGAAACACCGCTTCAACACATAATGCAAGATTTCTCAGAATTACAAGAAAAATACAATGACTACACCGAGTTTTACACTGATGGTTCCAAGACAAATGAACATGTCGGAAGCGCTGTCGTATCGGAACACTGGGAAAAATGCTTTACGTTGGCATAGTTTGCTTCGGTGTTCACAGCAGAAGCATGTGCCCTGCTTATGGCGCTGGAAAAGTAGTTACAGGAGATCATAAAAAAGCAGTTGTCTACACAGATTCTCTCAGTCCACTCAATTCCATCCATAGAAAATCAGAGTGCGAAATTTTCTCGGCTGCATCCTGAGAATGCTTGGCAAAAGTGAAAAGCATGGTCAAGTGATTCGTCTCTATTGGGTTCCAAGCCACGTGGTAATCCCGGGAAATGAAAAGGCGGACAAATGCACAGCAATGGCTGCCCGTGAAAAAATTACAGAAATAGATCTTCCATTCAAAGACTGTGTCCGGGTGGTCCGTGCTGCGATCACCTCAAAGTGGCAACAGGATTGGGGCTGTCAAGTAAATAACAAGCTACAAATGGTAAAGCCCATGCTGCAGGAGTGGAGGACATCATACCACCAGGAACGTTTCATGGAAGTCATTCTTTGTCGCGTTCGCATCGGACACACACATATCACACATAACTTTTTATTGAAAAATGAAGAACAAGCGGTTTGTGATGAATGCCAAGAATCTCTAACTGTGAATCACATTTTAATGACATGTCCGGCGTCGAAGGAAAAAAGACAGAAATATTTTTATGAACTTCACAAAACACTAACACCACTTCATCCCTCCCTGATCTTAGCTGAAAACGCATTTGTATCTCTAGACGATGTTTTTAAGTTTTTAGATGAAACAGGTTTCTTAAACAAATTTTAAAGTAATGATCTTTGTTGTTTGAAGCTCTATCATCTAATTATATATTTTCATCTTGTGCATGGCGCATCACAGCCTTAGTTGCTTTTGCGCCATAAAAGCTTACATAACTAACTAACTAACTAACTAACTAACTAACTAACTAACTAACTAACTAACTAACTAACTAACTAACTAACTAACTAACTAACTAACTAACTAACTAACTAACTAACTAACTAAATAACTAAATAACTAACTAACTTTTTCAATCAGCCAAGCTGGATAATTAACAAAGAATACTTAGTTAACTTATTCATTATTAACTCTAGCGAAAAATCTTCAATACAAAAGTGTCAGTACTTGTTCAGAAACATCGGATTATTTCGTCTGTGCTAAGATAACTGCCTCGATAAATTTTTACCAGCGTTTCTTTAAAGTGCGCGAAATTAAAAAAATTCCACGTGATTACCGGCTAACGCGCCGTGCTTTTAGTGCCCTCAAATGTAAGTTGAACGAATTAGCAAAGGCTGCTCCACGCACAGAGATCGATTGAACAGGCTGTCGGTGACTGAGATTGTGTTTATCTCTGTCTTTCATCACACTGTCACCCTCTCCCACTCCATCGTGTTTCTTCATTGGTGCGAAAAGAAAAGAAAAAAATGCCTGCGCTGCGTCAAATGCTGCCTCCGGTCCCGTATCGCATTCGCACGTGGCGGCCGCTTTCTCGTAGAATTTTTTTCTAAAGACCTTACGCTCCTTTTGTCACTTAACGTACTACATACATCGCAGTCACCGACAGCCTGTTCAATCGACCTCTGTGCGCGGAGCAGCCTTTGCTAATTCGTTAAACTTACATTTCAGGGCACTAAAAGCGCGGCGCGTTAGCCGGCAGCAACGTAGTAATTTTTTTTTATTTCGCGCACTTTAAGGCAAAGCTTGGAAAAAATTTATCAGGGCAGTTATCTTAGCAGAGATGAAATAATCCGATGTTTCTGAACAAGTGCTGCAACTTTTGTATTGAGGAGTTTTCGCTAGAAATATTAGTTAAAAAGGTAGTTATAGTAATCTTTGTTAATTACCCAGCTTGTCTGATTAAAAAAAATATCATGAAGTGCTCCATACGGCTCATAGCAATAATGCGCCAATACAACACGCGTAGCGCCTATGTTTGTATCTTTAATACTTGGCTAAAGTTAGCTGAAACACGCTCTATATATTTCTCGGGTGCTCGCTTCAGGGGTGCTCGCTTGGGAGAAGCTCCGCTAACCCCACCGCCCACCTCGGGGGATTAGTTTCGAACAACCCTGCAGCCTGCAAAGGTGGTTACATACAACCCAGCCTGCGTGGCTCAAACTCGAGTAATGCATCGATGCGCAGTCCACTGCGGGCGCATTCCCGCACACAGGTAAGCCCTACCCACAGGGGCCCGCAGCTCTCGCGCCTGAACAAGGCGCCGACCGCCCTCGTACGGTACACGTCGGACTGCCTCCACCCTGTATATATATATATATATATATATACAAACTTCTCCGACGGCCAGATATTAACAGGACACGTCCAGCAAAGAAGTCACATATGTAACCATTACGCATCGGATGCAGGCGGAATAGAATACCTTTTAGAATTTTCCGCGTCCAAAGCAATGCATTGAGGCGCTTGGCGCGTTTCAATTTGGCCACCGACGAATGCCTCATCAGGTAGTATAGATCACCCTTCAGAATTTTCTACGTGCAAGCCACCATGCTGAGACGCTTGTAATGCTTCGCAAAACGTAGATTTCCAATATGGTTGCGTCTATCAATGCTTTTTTCGAGACCAAGTTACCAAACCTGTCGCTCGCCATACGGCGGTTACTCAAAGCTCAAATTCTTAGGTGGTTATTCGTTGTTTCCGTAATAATGCTGTGAGACACGTGCCCCAAGAATGCTGCAACTACAAGCATACCTTGTTGTACGACTCAAGTATACATCCCCAGTACATCCACGTGTATACAGACGGTTCATGCCATAGAAATTACTATGCTTAAGAGTATTAGATGGACTTGACAAACGCCCTTTGTCAGGGGAAAGGGTCCTGGGACACTGGCCGAGACCGTCCTCAGCACAGAAGGCATTGAAAGCGTTGGCACGCTTGTTGTAGAGAACAGACTTTAAGACTTTAAGAGAACAGACTCAGAGACAGACTTTAAGCAGTGCCGTATTCTCCATTTTTTGTGATCTTTACACCTTTCTTTCTACATCTCTTTTCTATTATTATCTTTTATTCCCCTTGCTCTCTTTCCCCAGCACAGGGTAGCCAGCCGGTCTGAGAACTGGCTAACCTCCCTGTCTTTCCCTCTATTCCTCCTTGCTTCCTCTGCTTCATCATTCCTCATTCCACATTTGGCGCTAGATTAAAAATTTAAATTATCCCGAGAGACATCTTACACCGTGCCAGAACTGTTTGCAATACTGTGTGCCTTGCGTTTCATAAAACTAGTAAAAAAAATGCGCAAAAAAGGGTCATTTTTAGCGATTCGCAAGCCGCTCTCGCATTACTACAAAGCAATAAGAAAAATTCTCTGAATACTTTGCTATTGTATGAGGCGCTCAAAGAACACACAAAAGCAAGCGCAATGAATCAATTGCATTTCAGTGGATATCCGGACACTGCAATATTCCTGGTAACACTGCAGCGGATGCAACTGCGAATCGGGCGCACAATAACGCCGAGGCATAACACCTTAGATTAATTTTCCTCTTTCGCGCAGTGAAATCCATCGGCTCCTGATTCAGATAACCTGTCGTCCCAACAAAGCTACCTGGTGTGATCAGCAATCTAAGAGCTCAGAGTTTTACTTTATAGACCCATGTATAAATCTATCAATTCAGTCAAATCTGAGAGAAAACAAGAAATTCGAAACATTAGTGCACCGCCTGCAGCTTGGTACTACATTTACGTGACACTTTTTATACAGGATAAGTTGTGCCTCTAGTCTGCAGTGTTCTTCTGGCCATGCAGATTACGATGCACATCATCTACTCCTCGAGTGCACAAAATATGATTCACAACGAAGGGTATTGCAAACAAATTTGTATTGCTAAGTAAGTAAGTATTTGTATTGCAAAGTGCAAGTATTTGCTAAGATACTTGGTCCATGGTAAACAAGGGGACTTCAAAAAAGAGCGCTTCTTGCTTTGCAAAAGTTTTTGAAGACACACACATTTTAGTGAAATATTAAATTTTAGTTTATCCTAATAAGCTTAATGAGTGATATAAATGTTGTTCTGTGTTCAAAATTGATTTATGTGGTGATTGTGTTTTTTTACGCTATGTGTAATGACTTGTGTTCTGCGTTTTGGAGTGTAATCACTTGTGTTCTGTGTTTTAGTGATTCAAAATATTTGACTTTACATATGCACATGTGTACTGAACTCATAGACAAAGGTCTGTGATTCATGTATTGTTGGATTGTATTGTGTTTATACATGTGGTGTTCTACTAAGTGTCATATTTTGTGACATTATTCACTCTTTTTTCGCATATTTGTTTCTCTCGCTAAGTGACAAGGAGTATCCGGTGCCGCCATTAAGGTGCCAACCTCTCCTATTAATCATTTCAATAATAAAAAAAAGATAGATAGATTTCTAGATAGATGCTGTCAAGCGGGCGAAAGTTCTGCGCAATATGGGAAACCAATTAGCACAGTCCTGCGCAACCATTCCCAAATTACAGAACTCGCACAGCGAATTTATGCCGACGCGCCCTTCCAACTCGACAGCTCTATTGCTTTCACAAGTCGTACTTTTTATGATTTTAAACTCTTGATTTAAACACCCTATCTTGACTTTTCGAACTTTCTTCTACGTTGATGGCAAATTAAATGAGTCAAGAACGTTATGGCTTAGTAGCTTTTTAGATTCAACGAGTCCGCACTTCTCAATTGTATTGACAAATTTATTGGAACGTTGTGTGATGGAGGTACGGAAGAGACTGAGACATGTGATCGCCACTCGCGATTGCTTCATCCCGCTCACCGATGCAAACCAAGTTACTGTCAGTCTGTGCCAAGAGGTGGCGTAGAAAGCTTTCTCGATAATTCGTTAAATTACGAGAGTGACGGGACGGTATAATTTCAGTATTTCAGCAGCCAGTTCGAACACCCTATATTTCATTCAAGTTATGTAAACTTCGCCGTCTCTGTGTTATATTTTTATTGTTTTTAACATACTCGCTGCACTTTTCCCTGACGCGTTTATTCTCGTTTTTATACGGACTCAACGATTGGTCCTCGTACCAAGATAAATTATTATCAAGTTTAGTTATAAATACTTCACGCGTCGCACAGGTCCTGCGGGTCAACTGTCGTGTAGTTCCGCGCGATTTGTTTCGGTGTCGGCGCAATGTAGAGAATCATAAACGTTTTGCCTGCATGTCCAGGTTCAAGAACAATCCGCCCAGTTGTGAAGACCATATATACATTCGCCATTGTCGTGGTTTAGAGTAAGCGCCGGGCAAGCCCATAAGTTAATACTCCCACATGCAGAACACACGTGGCTACGAATGAAAGCGGAACGAGCCGCGCAAACGACCAAGCCAGGCAAGCGCGGAACTCGTTCACCGATCTTGACCCGCCGTGGTGGCGTAGTGGCCTTGGTGTTGCGCTGCAAAGCCCGAGGTTGCAGGATCGAATCCCGGCCGCGGCGGCCGCATTTCGATGGTGAAATTCACGAACACTCGTGTACCGTGCATGGGCGCACGTTAAAGTACCCCAGGTGGTCTAAATTAACCCAGAGTTTCCCACTATGCCGTGCTTCATGATCATATTGTGGCTTTGGCACGCAAAACCCCAGACTTTTTTTTAAAGTTCACCGATCTTGTCAGCCGAGATGAGCCTCCCGCGCGAAGCATGTCGCTAAGTAAAGTGGCATTGGCTCCCATATCAACAAAAGTGTTAGTTCGCTTAACACATGAAGGCCTACCAAACACCAGAGGAGTAATCGGCGCTCGTAGTGCAATTCGCCGATACAGAGCATAGCGACCTCAATACAGGGCAGCCGGCAAGCACTGAGCGGAGAGCGAGCTACTTTATACTTTTGTTGCCGAAATTCATGTTGACACGCTGCGCGCAGTATCTATAACTTGTCATAATTTGTTTATGTGCATA
This sequence comes from Dermacentor silvarum, assembly GCF_013339745.2. NCBI lineage: Eukaryota > Metazoa > Arthropoda > Arachnida > Ixodida > Ixodidae > Dermacentor > Dermacentor silvarum. The sequence goes on from NC_051154.1 coordinate 309,830,943, forward strand.
TGGTTACGTATATTTGTATTTAAGATAAAGGACAACAGCTGAAAAGGATGCCAATTTTACTGCAGTTAAAATATTCGAAGTGTCTAAAGCTGCGTCGGACGTACGCGCAAACAATTCAGTCTGCCGCCTTAAAGGTATACGGCGCAATGACAGATCCATAAGGAAAACGCTCTTCCGTAACCGCATTCCGCCAAGCTTCGCGCTACCCTCAGCATACAGTGGTTAAAATACGTTTAGGACTTCCAATCATACACGCATACCTTCCCGTCATCAAATGCGCCAGCTAAGAATCTACACAAATAAGAGGGAGGAGAACGGGCCGTAGCGCATTCCGATGGCAATCAGTGCTATAACGCGGCGGGAGGCTCGCTATTCTAAGGACAGAGGCATTGAGAAACGGCTATGGAGAGACAGGAGAAAGGGGAAAGGCAGGGAGGTTAATCAGAGGGGAAGATGCGGTTTTCTACCCTACGCTGGGGAGAGAGGGGAGGTAAAGTGGCAGGAAAGTAGAGAGAGAGAAAGAAAGGGTGCACATGTACACAATCACGGTCGGTCACTGTCACCGCACAGCACAGTACCACTTGCAGCACTATAAACATCTGTTCAGGCTACATCCGTTTGTCCAAGTCTGTTGTCCTTAAAAACTGCAACAGTGCCCTCGAGGACCTCCGCTGCGATGGCCCTTTGAGATGTCGGCGTTCTAAAATTATTGCCACAGTTAAAGGTCTTTGGTCAAAGCGCGCTATCACGATTGCGAGCGAACCTATCTGTAAATTGTAGCGAGGACAGTCGTAGAGAAGGTATTGAAGATTCTCCTCGCTACCATAGTCATCACACGAGACGTCGTTGGCCCATCCGATTCTGAATGCAAAAGACTTCGTAAAGGCCACTCGTAGCCATATTCGACAAAGTAGGGTAGCTTCGCGTCGGCAGAGTCCAGTTGGGATGCGAAGACAGGGAGGAGAGTGTATGTCGTGTTGCCGTTTGCTTTGAAAACTTCGGGTGTTTCACTTGGAGAATGGGATAAACCTGGTGCGGCATTCGAAGTTTTCTAGCGGCACCTGTCCTTAATAACGGTATCGACTCCTCTTCGTAGCCTTGAAGAGCAGAAGCGGCTATAAGCGTTCATTATGTCATAGGACAAGAGGTTAGAGTAGAATGTAATGCGCAGAAGAACCGGCCTTCGAAATGACGAACAAAAGTATTGCGGCAAAGGCTTTAACAGTTTCGAGGTAGTGGTTATTATAACAGGTGAAAAAGTACTTTGACATGCTTTAGTGGTGGCGTTGTGGTAACGTAGCAGCTTGCCATGCTGTGATCCACTGTTCGATTTTCGGTACAAAGAAACTTCGTTGGTGTTTTTTTTTTTAATTCCTGGCAATGGCGAGAACATTCTCTCCACTTAGATGTGATAATGGCACGTGGCAGCAAGCGACGCGTCCTCACGGCTGTTTGACACGAGGGGCGGCATTTACTAAGCGAACTTACCAACAAATTTTGACGTAACAAAAATCTTACGAAAAATGCGTATCCACAAAACTAAAACTTTTCGTAAGGTCTGGAAGCTTGTGATGCCCGCCGTTGCAAGGACTAGCGCTGTAGTCGAAAAAAGCACAGGTGAAAACTGTGTAGCACAGTTTCAGTACTCACTTCAGTACTTACGCCAATAATGAGCGTAAGTCGATTCAGAAATCCTAAACAGCCGTCGCAGCTGCCGACGTAAGAAAAAATGTACACAATAGGGTGTAGCCGTCTTACGAACATAATTATGTCTACCTGTGCTGTCTGTCTGTCTGTAGGTCTGTCTGTCTACGCTGTGAAATAAAATACACGTCAAGAACGGAGCGAATAATTGTCGCATGAGTATACACACACACAAGCACGCACGTGCACGCACACGCACACGCACACACACACGCACACGCGCGCACCCGCCGCGGTGGCTGAGTCAGCTAAGGCGTTGCGCTGCTGAGCACGAGATCGCGGGATCGAATCCCGGCCGCGGCGGCCGCATTTCGATGGACGCGAAATGCAAAAACGCCCGTGTGCTTGCGTTGTAGGGCACGTTAAAGAACCCCAAGTGGTCAAAATTAACCCGGAGCCCTCCACTACGGTGTGCCTCATAATCAGAACTGGTTTTGGCACGTAAAAACCCAGAAAGAAGAAGAATGCACGCGCATGCACACGCATGCACACACACGCACGCGCGCACACAAACACACATTGAATGATCGCTTCATGGAGCAAAGGACTGCAGTGAGAGTGCTTCAGCGTCTGGTGACCATCTGGCTGACCACTGTCACAGGTGCTCATGCGTAGTTCCACAGAACTCGTGTGCTCAAACGGCTCCAGAAGCAGGCTTATAGAGACAGGCGGTTAATAGTAGTGTAAGCAGCCCGTCGGTGGCTCTCACCACGAAATAGGGCTCCTGTCTGTAAGAAAACCTGGGTATTCACAATGTTCCAAAAGCTTATGGGAAAAAAAAGAAAGAACGAGAGAAATAGTGAGAACGAAAAGAAAAACAGGTGTGTTGTTTTTTTTTTTTGCGCCTGATTTCTGAGCATCCATTAATTCTGTTAAATAAAAAGAAATGTGTGATTTTACGTCTCAAAACCACGATCTGATTATGAGGCACGCCGTAGTGGGGTACGCCGGAATAATTTAGACCACTTGAGGTTTTTTAACGGGCACCTAAATCTAAGTACACAGGCGTTTTCGCATTTCGCCCCCATCGAAATGCGGCCGCCGTGGCCGGGATTCGATCCCGCGACCTCGTGCTTAGCAGCGCAACGCCTTAGCCACTAAGCAAACACGGCTGGCAAATCTGTTTCAACGAAGCGGATTCAGTGGAAGTCTAGCGTCGTGTCCTGCGTGCTTCTATTTCTGGTCCTATACGTCCTTTTAGCACTAATTTAATATGTATGAATTCTGGAATAATTTTATGCGTGGTTCTCTCATTGCCTTATTGTTGAAGAATGTAATAGCTCAATGTGCTGAGCGCTGTGCAATTTGGTGGTTAGAGCGGGTTTTGGTGCATTGTCAGACTTTCCTTTTTGCCATCCTATTTCTTACAATCATGCATCGTGTGTCAATTGTAGGTTTGTAGGAGTACAGTTTGAGTTTCGACGTGCAGGTATACAAGCTGACCTATACAGCCACGGCCCCGCTTCGGCAGCAACATTTTTGTTTCGCTTTTGCTGTGGATATGACACGACCGAAATAATTACCATCGTAAGTCGTCGAACGTGACGTCGTGCGAGCATGCCAGACGAGCGGAGGGCGACGGACGGATGAATGGATGGATATTAGAAGCATGCCCTTTCAATCAGGATCCGCCACCAAGCTCGTTACTTTTGCCTTTCTTCTGCGGCTATTGTTGGTCTTCAGAACCTACGGCCAATGTTAACAAATCATCGTTCCAGGCTGACATTTTTTTACCCAGAATATATATTCTCTATAAGTTCTCTGCTCTTGCGCCACCAATACTCCAGTCATCTTTTACTTTTCTCCACCGAACATTCGTGAAGCGTTTCTTTTACTATCCCCAGAGTCCTTCAATGCTTTTGAAGGACTCTGCTATCCCTAAATCTCGTTGCCTCGGGCAGGGTTACTACGTACTCATTTACCTCTGGATGGACACTGCGGGTGACATCTGTGACCTTGGGTGTCACTTCATTGAAACTTTGGTGGGATGTCAAAAGATGGACGACGCCTCACTTGCGATAAATTTATTCACAGCTTTAGCTTTTCTGTGGCTCATTCGGTGGTGGGCTATCGATTTTTTCTCCTCTTTTTCGCCCGTAAGCTGCACTTGAGAAAAAAAGAACACCCAGAAACAAGGTCGCTGGCGACTTGGCGGTAAATATAAAGCGCGACAAAAATGCGTCCTGAAACAAAAGATGGAACGGAAGTGGGAGAACCCAAGCGGCAGGAAAAGGCCAGGCAACTACGTGTCTCGGGACCCTTTTAACAAGCGGCACCTGCTTACGCTTGCTCCGCGTCCTTGTCAAACGTCGCTTCAAGCGTATTTAAGAGCAGCTCAAGTAAGACAATCCAAATGCCAAAGCTCGAGCATTTTCTTTCCCCATAATGTAAATCTACCTAAAGGTAGGGCTCGGTATACGGAAGTGATTCTACCGGCATAAAAGAAATACACGGCATTACAAATAGAAGGCAACTTGAGCGCGCACGCGAAGGTTGACTTATTCGTTCTGCGTTGTTGCGTCGCGGCACACTGCACTGGCAGGCTGCAGGAGCCTTTGTTGTGTTTCTTCGCGAAGGAAAATAGACGACGGACACTCGCTCGAGTGCTCTTCTTTTAGTCTTCTCAGCTTGCAGTGCGGTAGGCTACCGCGCGACCCGTGGAGCTACGGCACTTTATATGGTCAGCTTTTCTTCACTTTGCACTCCGTTATCTTCCGGAGCTATGGAGCCACGCGCAGCTGTATATTTCATTCCTTCCGCTTTGACTTTTCCAAGAGTCGACTCGTCCTTTCGCAGCACATATACGCCGTGCTTTCAACGGAGGACACACGCTGATCATCCTGAACGCTCGAGGTGTAGTGAGGGGGGGTCGGCCTTTGCTGCCGACTGTATATAATCTCGGCGCTCACCTGAATCAATATCACCTGGGCGAAATAAGTCTCGAGCGTGCGTTGCTTATGTCGCGGCCGCGGTAAAACAGCCTTTCCGGTTGAGTCCGCACGCGGAAAGGTGCGCCCGTGCTTGATAACTACTGCTTTGACAAAGCACGGGACGCGGTATAATGCGAAGCAGCATTCAACTCATGCCCCGCTAAAGCAGGGACGCACCCTCCGAGTTCCCTCGTTCATCGCCCAGAGGGCGAAAAAAAAATCCAGCAGATTGAACGACTCTCCACACATTGTCGCTTCTTTTGTTGTTGATCCTGCCACACGTGCGCTTATAGCATACGTTTACCCAGAGACGCTGACCCAGAGCTTTTTCTTGCTTTTTTTTTTTTTGCCTGCGTAGATCGCACCGTACGTTACGGAATAAGCAAGAAGCTATACATAAATTACGAAAGACAGGGGAAGTGCAGTCGCTTAAGGAGTAAAAAGAAGAAAAAAAAGAAAGGGTGGCGGTTGGGAAATGTTAGCATGCCGTGGTTTAGCCGCCAGGCGAGTGTTTTTTCCTGCTTTGACCTGACACACGCTGTGGTTGCCTTGAGGGTAACGAAGGTCATTACCGTATTGTTTCATTTTCAGCAAACGTGCGAACCGCGGACGGCAGTCTTTGTGATTTACAAGTAGGTGCACGGCTCCGCATGCCTGGGAAAAAAAGAGAGAAAGTAATCAACGAAAGTGCCGACAACGTATACACGGTCTACTGGCTTCACAATGCGCCCATGGCGCATTCACTGCGCTCTGTATGGCGTGCGAAGCGAGAAATCTAATAAAAATTATCGCCTTCAGAGTTCCATTCTAGCACCAGGTCGCCATTTCGCAGTGAGATACAAAAAGGGCAGTGGCGTTTTCGAGTGCCTTAAAAAAAAAAAAAAGCTACTTTACATATGTGGGCCTTTTTTTTCTAAGCGCAGTCTTACGAGACGTGAGAGGGATCTCTGTTGCGGTGTTACTTTCTTTTTTCTCTCTCCCTCTTTTTTGTGAGCGTGAATGTTACATGCTGCCTTAGAGAGAAAAATATGAACCATGTGCATACGTCACGACGACGTACACACACACACACACAATAAAAGGAAAAAAAGTAAAGAAAAAGAAAGATTCACGCACCGTCGGGTGAAACAGACCCGTGCTTCCCGTGAATGGAACTTGCATGCAACTCTTTGGCCACATCTGGCCCTTGTGCCACAAAACACTACCATATCATCATCGGCTTCTGGTGTTCGCCAGCAGCCAGGCGTTGTAACGACAACGCCACTGTCGGCTGTCTTTTTTATTTTGTGTGCTTGTATTGCAACAACGCACTACCACGTGGCGGCGCACTTACCGTGCTCGAAGGTCGTCGAAAGCCAGAACCTCAATGTAACCTCAATTCGTAGGACCGGATGCGCGAAGTGGGCTACCGAGCCCGTGTACTACACAAAAATATGTTGTCACGCTACAGCTGTGATGCCAGCCAATCGTGATGCCGGACATCATTAACGAATGCGACCGGTCATTGAGAAACAGCACGCACGAGCGAAAAGCTTTCCAAATTGGGCCCTTGAGCGCGAAGAGATCGAAGCCGGCACCTCGAACGAAGGTGAGGAAAACCAAGCAACAAGCGACGGCAGTGAACCGAGAGCAACAGACCTTTGCCGGGGATGAGAAAGTTAACTAATGTTTACGGTGACAAGACATCTTCGGGCTTATTTGTGTTCGAATGACGGTCGTGTTCCGGCACCTATTGTGATGTGGTGTTATCGAGAAACCCGTTGCGGATGTAAGCGGCTGGACTCTTTAGGTTGTGCCTCAACTGACGAGAATGCCTGTAGAACGGTAGGGGTATCCTGACACACAATGGCTCGATGACATATAGGTCGGAACGCTGGTGCATCAGACATCGTAATCTGGACTGGTTCTGCAGAAGTACACGCTAAACAAAAATACAGTAATGGTGGGGAAAGTGGAACACCTGCTCCACAGAAAACGTGTTTACTATTTTCGAACTCTTTTGTGACTGTGGACGTTCGAAATATGTAGCATACCATTGTCTTTAGTTCTGCAAAACTTGAAAGCTCTGTGTCTAACAGTTTTGAAAAATGTGGTACATTTGTGAAAAAAAAAACACAAATAACAATAAACTGTTATACTGTTTTTTATGCATCTTCAACTAGACAGCCCAACTATAACTGATATCAAATGGATAATTAAAAAAACCACAATCATGTTCCCCCATGACTCCTCTGATTGCAATTCTTCCATACCACCTTTCAAAGTCTCAGCCCACCTTAAACCCTACAATTAGATTTGACTGCTCACCCTGTCCCAGAAATCTGCTTAATCGAATTCCTCTTAGCGGGAGCTTATACAATTGCTTTCTGCCAATGCTGCAGTGCTGATAAGAAACGAAGACCGTCTCTCTGATGGCTCTGGCGCCCAAGAAGATCTTTTCGAATGCGTCGCCTTCATTTCCTTTCTTGTCGTCACACTCATCAGCAGAGTGCCTCTCTGTCTGGTCTCCCCATCGTTTAAAAGTTCAAGTGCAATTTTTAGGCCAGACCAATTCATTCGTTCGAGCCGATGGCGTTATCTGACTGGAATCACCTCCCTGCCTCCATCGCCAGTAAACTTAATTTCCTTCACGACGGCCATTTCGAACACACTTTGATCTCACACTCCTCTCTGTAACGCACTATTGGCATTGATAGAATTTAGAAATAATAATGCCTCGCAGAAAGAAAATCTCCAGACGGCGAACAAGTTTGTACTGTGAATGAAGAGGAACCTACCGCACTTTAACTCGAATCTCACGGGATCGAGGAATGTCTATTGCAAAACTTTGACGAGCTGCAATAGTTTCGAAAGACAAGAAATATTTTTGCTCGCGGCCTATCACGCATGCAGCCCTAACTCCTGTCGTCATCTCGGCACCAATTGTAATCGCCTCTTAATAGGGCGCACGCCTTACTTTTTCTCGGTTGCCTTCAATCTTCGGGGTCTCGTACTAAGTGTCTCATATTCCGTCACCAAGTATAATTCAGTTCTTACTGCCTAGATCAGAATGCAAAAAAAAACAAACTTTATGTCTGATGCTATGTCCGATGTATACTTTCTCGTTGAAGTTGTTCATAGGGGCTTTTTACTGAGTTCATAATTTTTTTACTGGTCCTAGCGAATTTTAATGGCGTTTTCACGGAACCCTTACAAGAAAATAATGACAGAAAATAATGCAAGCCAGGGTATATGGGGTCTCAATAGCGACACTGTAAAATAGAGTTGCAGTTTTTGTCGACGTCGCATATACCGAGGTGCTGATCATTGCGATATTTTCGAGAGATCCAGAATTGAAGGGGAATTTCCGGACCAATTTTGTGAATAACTGCGCTGCCTGTACTCGGGGTCATGTCGTTCTGGTATAAAGGAGGGGAAGAGGGCGGGAAGATATGTAAATGATTAAAAAGTTGAATACAAAATTGTCAAACGGCTAAATTCAAATGATAAATATCCATACACAATTAAGGTGTATCACCTCATGTAGAAGGCACATAGTGACAGCATTACTTACTTCCTTGACTCGGGGTGCGTGGACAGTTCTATGCTAGCATTTTGAAGAAAGATTAAATACGAACAAAGATTGAATAAGAAAACAAATACGACGTTTTGAAACGCATCAAACAGCAAGTTCTCCAATATTCGATCTGATTGTATGTTTAGCCCCTTATAAAGTGATTCCTTATACTAATTTATATATAGACCGATTCCGGATAATGATTGTATTGATTGACATGACCTGGAACTGAAGAACAAGCATATAGAGTGGTTTGTGTAACATTTCAGATAATAAATAAACATTTCAAAGCTTGTAGCCGCCGCGCTTCAGGGGGTGAAAAGGTATTGTGTGTGCTGACACCATTGGTAAGTAATTTCTAGGTAGTTCTAAGAAAGAAGCACTTTGAACAAATCATTTCGTGTGATTAATTGTGCTATCGTTAGGGTGACACTTAAGTGTGACACAGCCGATAAAGGAGAGCGCCGCTACGCCCACCATGCAGCAGTTGCAGGCAGCGGGACACCTCGCTGCCAAAAAAAAACGTTAAAAAAAACACAAATGCGCAGGCTGCATCGGGAGCACCCAGCCGCAGTGGGGTGTATGAAACGTCTTGTGCGTGCTTCAAAGGCTTTGTCGGCACTATAGGCTATAGAAATGACGCCAACCAATTACAGAGATTCCATTTATTCACGCATTACAAAGCTTACATGTTTAGCTTATGTTAACAGCTAGTGTACTGAAGCTAGTCCATATAAATATCTCCTGCGCTTGCGCCTCCTTTGGAGACGTACACGTTCCGCCTGGTCAAAGGGGGCGGGCGAGGATTGGCATCTCGATGTCTCTGCTTCCAGAGTCTCTACATGGCATTTCTGGGCTCTACATGTCGGCCCTACATCTCCCTACATGTATGGGCCCTAGATGTCGCCCTACACGCCATTTCTGGGCCCTACAGTCGGGCAAGGGTCAAATTTCTGCAACAAATTGCAGGCCTGTAAGCCTTATAACCCCTGATGAGCATAGGTTTGAGGGATTATACCTATAAAATGTCGCAGTTTCACCCCAAAGGCGAAACATCGATTGCGGTAGCAAATTAGTACACAGCTATACGAAGTAATGATAGCAGTTTAGTAACTGAATTTAGTAGTAACTAAATTAACAAGCATAGTGTCACGCGCGCAACCAGCAACCATGACCACATCTCACTCGATTACCGAGCACACTCATTGTCAAAACGCTGCAGTGAGGGAGCGCGGCAGCAGCTGTGAGCGAATTGACCTTCGTGCTGCCTCTGCGAATTGACCTTCGCGAACACAGCGCACTCGAAGATATCAGCACTCGGCGCACTCTGTCCCCATCGCAGATCGCTTTGAAGATATAGGGCCCGCGTGGCCGCGCCATATACGCAGCCGCCATAGGAGTCCATTTCGGCGCGGCCACTCCCTCCCGGATCGACAAACGTTCTGCCGAGCTCTGCCTATCTGAACGCCGAGCGAGAGGCTAAATTTATCTCCGACTGCGTCATGCATGGTACGACAGCGGCGCCATTCGTGTACGCGACCCATACATGATGGAGTTATGGTTTCTTTCCTCTACCGAACAATACCAAAGGAATGCGCGTGGGTACGGTTGCTAAGATATAAGCGACGATAGTATTGTATGTTTTCGTTACATGTAGTTTTAGCAAGCGACCCCCTATGATGACCCAACTTAAAGACGTTTCACGTCAAAAATATAAAAAAAATAAGAGAAATCATCAGCGCCGAACATTATTATAGAAATATTTGCACGTGTTGGGCAAAAAACCAGAAGAGAGATTAGGAAAGCGTTTTTTATTCTTCTTTTTTAGCAAACTGCGCGGTGGGATAGGACACGAGGAAATAAGTGAGACTGTCCTGTCCCACCGCGCAGTTTGTTAAAAAAGATGAATCCGTACCAGCTCGCCCAGCTGTCGATTATTCTTTATTCTTCTTGGCCAGCACAACAATCGCTTTGTCGGTTGAAACCGACATCACGTTTGTAAAACATATGGGACCGACTACTGGTTGTAGTACTATATACGCTATCCCACAGAGACAAGTTTTCCCATGGTAGCCCTTAAAGGGTATTTCAGAAGTACCACTGCATGCCGTGTGGTTAGCCTTTTCCATTTTAATCATCGCTCTATAGGCGCACATATCCTGTCACTTTAATTCGAAAATTTTGAAAATGAGTTATTAATAGTCGTTTGTGGGGAATAACGCTATTCAGTTTTAGAACTTAATTATATCGAGATGTGTACCATAGTGCGCAGGGACCAGTCCTAATGACAAAATTTGCTGATAAAGACAATTTTACTCTTTAATCGAAACTCAGGTACGGGCACATGTTAATGCTGTGTAGTTGAAGCCTATTTATTGCAAGGCCATTTAATTTAGTGAAAAGGAGAGAAAATAAAGATTGTGCGCTAGTACTTTCCCTTCAATGTTGCGAATCAAGTAGTCAATTTGTGCCTTCCGAAACAATGAAGTGCGCCCTGATGCAACTTATGGATTTTACAGGAGCACAGGCCGACAAGCCGCTGCCTAATTAGAGTATGTTACGCAATATACTGAGACTTAAACTCAAGACAGACAAGGACTAGCGCTAACGAGCACTCGCAGTGTTTTTCGCTAACACCATCCTGGTTAGAATGAAATACTAACTTCCTCACTTTCTGAAGTCTAGCAATGCTGTTAAGCTGATTAATTAATGCCTGCCTATAGGTCGTGCCTCCGCCAAGGAGCGCGACGCGGAGCGTTTTATTATGAAAGTGTCGAACCCCGATCTTCGGTACCGAAACTTTGAGGCTTGGTAATGCCATATACCACTTGACAGAACGTAATATCCTTAGAGAATGACGACTAGAAATCAGGAATGCCATGTTTGCAAACTATAAATTATGCGGTAATAAAAACTTCAAAATTAAGTAATTAGCTTACTGATTGGTGTGATTGGGCCCGCAGGGTTATGTCGGTCTCTCCACATAACCCAGCTGTTAATGTTCGAATTCCATATCTGACACCGGCAATTAAGAAGCTTGTTAGAAAAAAAAACTCGCACGTTCGTTGCCCAAAATGAACCGACTTTTTCGCGAGCTTGGATAACATTTATAGCGTCAACGAACGAGATAAGAAGGAAGACGTTCACAACGCAATGCGCTAACTTCAACCATTTATTCCGAGAACAAAAAAAAAAAAACTTTATACGCCATGCACAGTAGCGCCTCACGTGATCAATACGTCAAACTGAAATTTCCAAAAAGGCCGTTTCAGCAGGTCGATAGACGGAGTGCTTACACAGATTTGACCACTCCGATTGATTGACCACTCCGACTGATGTCGTGTCGAAAAGATCACTCGGAACACAACACATAAACAAATGAAAGGTAGTGGTTGTGCCCTACCCTACACATCACGGCACACTGTCTTAAGAAAATTGCTTGTCGTGTGAACACAAGAGTTATTTTTTCAGCTCCAGAAAAACTTAGCAGAGTGTGTAGGTTGACAGACCCGTGCCTAAAATATGCGATTGGGTGTTCCAAGAGAAATCGAAATATTTTTTGTGGATTGTGAAGAGGAGTGGTGTACGAGTTGCCACTGTCCTGCGGTAAGAAGTACATATGACAGACAGGACGATGTCTTCTTGATCGCTTAAGAGAGCATAGTTTTAAATGTGACGAATGACCTCGACTGTCATCTGCCTGTTCACTGTCAGGAGTGCTGCTGCGCTCCAGGCGAATTCAACAGGCGAATTCAATTACACAACGTGGAGTAAATAAATACTTGTATATTTATTAATGGCACTTGCTCTGTTATTTGCGTTCATTTCTTTTACGTGTTTCTTGCGTCGAGCCTCCCAACTGTTGCAAAAGGAAACCACAGGAACAAAATATTCCTATTCGCCGCCTTGCTTGACAGGAAAAAAAAATAGTTATGCGGATCCTACGCACTGTGGGAACCGATGTAAGCCAATCTTTCTTTCCTGTTTGCGTTGATTTACTATAATTGGCGATGATGTTGACGGCGAATGTATACGTCCTTCAGCGTTTAATGCAGTGCGAGAGCGGTAAGTTGATGTTAAACGTTACTTTGCAGGCACAACTGCTGTTTTTTTTTTCTTTTTAAACAGCGCGAACAAACACGGACAAGGAAGAGCATGGGACCAGAGCTGGTTCCGGGCTATTCCTTGTCCGTGTTTTTTGGCGCTGTTTAAAATGAATCATCCGAAATGAAAGCTCGCGCAGAAACCCTTCTGGGTCAACTGCTGTTTGTCTGCGTAGTACACAGAACACACAACAGGACGTGTTTGCTAGAAGCGTTGTTGTGCGCCATTGTTTGTAGCTTCCGAGAGAGTTAGCATTGTCATTGCCTCACATGGCATATTACATTGGGACAGCTAGAAGTGTTAAACTTTAATTGAATTGCGGGACTTGAGTGCCAAAACTACAATCGGATGGTGAGGCACGCGGAGTTAGGGACTCTGGAATAATTGTGACCACCTGGGGCTCTTTAACGTGCAGCTAAATTAAAGCACACGAGCGCTATTGCTTTTCGCCCCCGTTGAAATGCGGCCGCCGCTTAATTGTTGCAGCAGTAGCAGCGGCCAGCAGCGGAGCGGCGTTGGTGGCGGCGGCCTGTCGCAGGAAAAGGCAAATAAAGCTTTGATTTAAAGAGAGGGTCACCTGCCTGGTTTCATAATGTAGCCACCGCAGCGGCGGCGTCAGCAGCAGCTGCAGTTGCGCTGTGGCTTGTACTTACCCGCTAAAGGGTGGGAAAAACGTGCTCCCATGATACAAGCGGAGTCCGGATAGTTGGTCCACTCACAGTTGGATCACCACCCGTAGGGAGCTATAGCTCTCGTGGGGCATCACGGTGTGTTGCATAAGTCGCGTGGTCATGGCGACGCTCCGCCCGCGTTATCCCTCTGGTTCTTCGTGTAATTCCTTTTTTTGAAGAGCGGACGCCAACTGCCTTCTCTCAAGTGTCACCCGAAAAGTGGCAGACAAGCACTGGGGCAGTCCGGATAATCACCACAGATGACTCCAAAGATTAGACCCTACCATGAAATTTAGGCTACCACCGAAAAATCAATGCAGCTGTGCCATTATTCTACAAAGACTGACGTTGGGGGTAGTGATTATGCGCGGGTACATGCACATAATGCGATGCATAGAGTCTCCAGACTGCGAGCTGTGCAATGTCCATGATGCTATAGGTCATGTGCTTTGTGACTGCCCTCAGCACGTGGAAGAGTGTCAAAAGTTGAGCAATGACCTTACGCGTCTCGACAGCCCACCGTTGTCGGAGGACGTTAATTTAGACTCTTGGCCAGTCGTTAAATCGAGCTTCCAGGCCATCCAGACCTTACTTGACTTTTAAAAAAAAGTACAGGGATGGACTGTAAGCTTTGAGTAGCACAAATTGTTTGCTATGTGTTTTACATCCTCCTTCTCTCGTCACTGTCACCCATCATGCCCATTTTTCTTCCTTCTTTCTTTCCCTCTTCCCCTTCCCCCCGCGCAGAGTAGCTGGCTAGAGGAATGTACCTCAGGCGGACCTCTCGGCATTTCCTGCCATTAAGCTTTTTTTTTCTCTCTCTCCTTCCCGGCCGCATTATGAATGGGATCAGTCGGCCGTGAACGGTGGATAATGAGAGTGGCCATAGAACCGAGTGGAAAGCATTGCGACAAAATCGCGGCCCAGAAGTGCAAAACACTGACATAAAGAACGAAAGGGATAAGGATTCACAGTACGGAAAGGCAGGCGTCCTTTGCACGCCTGCCTTTCTTGACTATATGGATTCCTAAAAACTTCCTCAGCTTTCTGTAATTCTACGAACGTAAATTTGCAGCGCGCCTTCTTGATTTTGATTCCGCACACTTAGACATAAGTTTACAACAGTGCTCTATGGAGCCATTATTAAGGAAGAAAAAACAAATTTGGGATATTTTAGCGATGATTTCCTGTTTGGAGACATCGGACTTGGTCCAAAGCCAGCAGTAGCGGCTGACGCGCAAGCCAGAAGCGCTTTATCCCTCCCCTTTTTGCAGAAAGCCTTATACAACCATGTGCGGGCACCAGCAGAACCGAAGTGCGTCACTTTGTTACGCCGTGCTTTTACTGCATTCGGCATGCCAGGAGATATTTATACGATTAAAGGTTCTTTCAGATCCACTCATGTAATGTTGCATTGTGGTTAGGAGAATTTTCCGAAATGATTTCGTTCTGCAGACGATGATGGCGCCCAAGCGCGAACCGTATATGTCCTATAGAGTCTCAGCAAGTAAAATGACCGTCTACAGCAGGTATACGGTGGCTTCTATTGACTTCCATGACTGTAGCAGCGTGATTACATCTTACGCAATAAAGCCATAATGAAATGTTACAAAGGTTTCCATCGTATTGCGGTTAAGAAATAAGCAGTAAGATCTGATAACGGGGTTTTGTCATTGACCACGAGGTTGTGAGATCCAGTCCCGGCCGCGGCGACAGCATTCCGACAGGGGCAGATTGCGAGTCTCTCCTGCATTTGGCATACACATAAGCCAGCGTCAAAGAACCTCACGTGGTCCAGATTTATTCGTAGCCATTCGGTACAGCGTCTATTATAGCTAAGCTGTGGCAGTGGGACGTGAAGCCTCCTTCATGAATATCTCATTCCGAGGTACAGTAGCTATATGTGCGCACGCCGTAAGCGTTGAGGAGCTTACTCGGATACCTGTACGTGGATGGGGTTTGTTTCTCGGGTAGTCCAATGCCACCGGAGATTGTTTGCTTCTGTTTTGTACCATGTTTGCTGCCCTAATGTTTTGTATTTCTTTCAGCAATGCGGTGCTGTAGACTAGTGGAGTGCTTTGAGGGAGGTGGGTATGGGGGGGAGGGTGAGCAGGGTTCTTTGAAGCAAAATTCGCCCTTTTTGCCCGTGCCTCCCCACATGTTGACGATGTTAATAACGTTGAATTACAGTGAATTGATGACCAGTGATGCGTTTTGTTTTGGTAGACTGAGAAACTTACTGCAAAAGCTCTGCTGAAAGCGGGCTGGCGCCTCTTATGACCATTTCGCGTTTGATTTAATTTACAACGTCTTTATTAAAAATGGAACAACATTACCCAATGCCTTAAGCATTAGGGGCATGTTCTGATATATTTTACCGGCGTTGCTCGTTCGTGTCTTCGTGGGAGGCCTCCTTGGAGATAACCTGTTCGCTTTAGGCTGCCAATTCGAGGTGATCACAGGTGCACTAACAGAAAAAAAATTCACCGCCCACCATATCAGTAATAGACAGGAAGAGAGCGCTGTGGATCAGAGAGCAAACTGAGATAGCCGATATTCTAATGGATAGCCGATATTCTAATGGACATTAACATAAAAAAATGCAGCTGGGCAGGCCATGTAATGCGTAGGATGGATAACCGGTGGAACATTAGAGTTACAGAATGGATACCAAAGAAGGGAAGCGCAGTCGAGGACGGCAGAAAACTAGGTGGGGTGATGAAGTTAGGAAATTTGCAGGTGCAAGTTGGAATCAGATAGCGCAAGAAAGGGGTAAAATGGAGGCCGGAGGCAGATGCCTTCGTCCTACAATGGACATAAAAATAGGCTGATTATTATTATTATTATTATTATTATTATTATTGTGATGAAGAAGACGTGCAATATGTTCTGCAGATGATGCACACCACCAGCAGTAGCAGCATCGTGATCGCTCCGCAAAAGACGACGCCGAAGTTACCGCTAAGAGCGCTGCCCGACGTAACTGTTTAGCCGCCCGTTCTGTGCCAGTCTACCCGAAGGACCTACATCTACGCCTGCATCAATAAACCTCATTTCAATTGGTGGAGGTGCTGGGTACGACCTGCCAAGCTTCCATCCTGGAACTCCGGACCCGTACGCTTCGTCCCGCTATGCCCGAAGACGCAACCACGCCCCCACCGTCTACGGCCCTGCCATCCACGGCCCCGCCGTCCACGGCCCCTCCGTTCACGGCCCACCTCGTGAACTTCTCAGCGACAGAGGGCGCGTCTTTTTGTCTGAGGTTGTCGAAGCTCTTCTGGCTCAGTGCCACGTTATTCATAGGACAACCACTGCCTACCACCCCCAGACGAATGGACTCACGGAACGTTTCAACCGGACCCTGGGTGACATGCTGGCCATGTACGTCGCATCTGACCACACAGATTGGGACCTTATCCTACCATTTGTTACGTTCGCCTACAACAGTGCAACCCAGACTACCACTGGCTTTTCTCCCTACTTTTTGCTTTATGGCCGTCACCCATCCCACACCATGGACACCCTGCTACCCTACCAGCCCGATGCTTCTGAGTGTGTGCCCGTTTCGACTGCAGCACGTCATGCCGAGGAGTGTCGCAAGTTAGCGCGCCACTTCACCACCGCCGAGCAACAGCGCCAGAAAAGGCTTCATGACGCTCACTGTGAGCAACCTGTCTTCTCTCCCGGCGACCTCGTCTGGCTGTCAGTACCTGCGCATGCTCCTGGGCTCTCTTCAAAACTTCTTCCCCGCTTCGATGGACCTTATCGCATTGTCCAGCGCACGTCTGCGGTGAATTACCTAATCGAACCACTGACACCCCCCTCTGACCTCCGTTGTCGTGGACGTGACATTGTTCACGTCGATCGCCTTAAGCCCTACCGTGAGCCGCTCGTGATCACTACTGTTTGAGTCGCCAGGATGGCTGCTTTTGTAAACAGTCAAGGGCATCATCTATTCTCGGTAGAGGGTACACGTCCTTGCGGGTTATCTTATTTAGGCGGCGAAAGTCAACACAGAAGCGGACAGAGTCGTCCTTCTTCTTAACGAGAACTACCGGCGAGGCCCACGGACTGTGAGAGGGCTGAACGATGTTGCGGCGAAGCATGTCGTCGACATGCTCACTAATGACACGGCGCTCCGTAGGAGACACACGGTATGGGCGTTGCCGCAGTGGTGAATGGGAGCCCGTGTCGATGTGGTGCGTGACAGTGGACGTGCGTCCAAGGGAAGGCTGAATAGCGTCGAAAGAAGAACGAAAATGGTACAGGACGGCGAGAAGCTCCGAACGCTGCTCTGGTGTAAGGCCGTCAGCGATGGATGGGCTAAAGATGTCGGTGCAGGACTTGTCGGAAGCAGAAAGAGTGCAGATGTCAGTAAGGTCGTCGCGAGAAGTAGCATCGGGCACGTCGACGATGTACAGGGACTGAATGGCTTGGACATGGCCGAGACACTGGCCACGGAGCAATGTGAGCGGAGCGGACAAAAGGTTGCATACGAAAATATGGCTGAAACCAGCCGAAAAATCGAGGGTCGCGAAGGGAAGCAGTACAGTATTTTTTGCGATGAAGGTCTCAGAAGGGGCGAACAAGACAGTGGCGTCAGAGAGGCTTCCACAAGACACAGGTAACACAACAGCGGCGTGCGGAGGAATGTCGGTCTCCTCAGCGACGACTAATTTAGGGGGATGTTCGGGAGAATCGTCGGAATGGAGGTCGCACAAAGGAGAAAGTTCGACTTCAGCCCGCTCGCAGTCGATGATGGCTTTGTGTCGCGAGAGAAAATCCCATCCAAGAATGACGTCATGAGAGCAGGATGGCAGCACAATGAACTCAATAATGTACATCATGTCCTCAATTACAACTCGGGCCGTACAAGCTGCTAACGGCTGAACATGCTGCGCTGTTGCGGTACGGAGGGCTACACCCGCAACTGGCGTCGTAACTTTCCGGATGGAGCGACAGAGTCTTTCATTTATTACAGAAACGGCGGCACCAGTGTCCACAAGGGCAAGAGTTGACACTCCCTCAACAGAAACAGCAAGTACATTCGACGGAGAATTGTGAGGACTTGGACGTTGTGACGGCGACGCAGTTCTTGCCTCATGAACTGCGGCGTTTAGTTTTCCTCTTCTGAAGGCATGGGACGACGACGCATTGGGGAGAGAGAGCGCCGACGTGGTGATGGAGATCGTCGGCCGAAGGACGCTTGACGATCAGGAGCTCTTGGAGGTGATCCTGGAGTGTAGCGGAGCGGTGGCTGGTCGGCATAGCGAGTCGTTGGTTCATAGCCATATGAGACGGCCAACGGCATGCGGCGGCGACAGTAGCGAGCGATGTGTCCGGGGCGGCCACAGGCAAAGCAAATTGGTTTGTCGTCAGGAGTACGCCAAGGGTTTGTGGTCATGGGGCCAGCGCCAGGGGCGCGGGGTGGGGTCGGCGCGTGCAGTGGTGGACGCGGTGTGAAAGCAGGGTGCGTTCGAGGCCGTGCGACGACGTCGGCGTACGTGAGAGGAGCAGCTACCGGATGTGACTGAGGGGACACTGGCACAGCGTCGGCAATTTCTGCTTCGATCGCCTGCCGAATAGCGGGTGACAGGTAAGGAGCAGGACGGGGCTGGGGCTGTTGCTGAGCAAACTGCACCAGTGAGAGCTGCCGAGCAACTTCCTCGCGTATGAACGCCTGGAGCTGTGGCAGCAGTGTTGACTGGTCCGAGTGGACGGCCAGGCCTGCGAGGCTGTCGTCGTTAGTAACTAGGCGACGAGTCAAGGCCCGCTGTTTCCGGAGTTCATCGTAGCTCTGACACAGTTTGATGAGTTCCGCTACGCTGGTCGGGTTTTTTGCAAGAAGCATCTGAAAGACGTCATCGTCAATGCCTTTCAAGATGTGCTTGATTCTGTCAGACTCGGGCATCGAGGCATTGACGCGCTTCGAGAGGTCAAGAACGTCCTCAATGTAGCTTGTGAACGACTCGCCCGGCTGCTGGGCGCGCTGGCGCAAACGCTGTTCAGCGCGTAACTGGCGCACGGCGGGGCGTCCGAACACATCTATGAGGGCGGCCTTGAATGCAGACCAGGTGGTAAAATCTTTCTCGTGGTTTTTAAACCACAGATGAGCCACATTTGAAAGATAGAAGATGACATTGTTCAGTTTAGCGGTGTCATCCCATCGGTTGGGGACGCTTACCCTATCATAAGTCGATAGCCAGTCCTCCACATCACTGTCGTCGGTGCCGCTGAAGACCACCGGATCCCTCAGGTAAGGCACCCCGGAGCAGATGACGGGCGGAGGGGCCGTGAACGGAGGGGCCGTGGACGGCGGGGCCGTGGATGGCAGGGCCGTAGACGGTGGGGGCGTGGTTGCGTCTTCGGGCATAGCGGGACGAAGCGTACGGGTCCGGAGTTCCAGGATGGAAGCTTGGCAGGTCGTACCCAGCACCTTCCACCAATTGAAATGAGGTTTATTGATGCAGGCGTAGATGTAGGTCCTTCGGGTAGACTGGCACAGAACGGGCGGCTAAACAGTTACGTCGGGCAGCGCTCTTAGCGGTAACTTCGGCGTCGTCTTTTGCGGAGCGATCACGATGCTGCTACTGCTGGTGGTGTGCATCATCTGCAGAACATATTGCACGTCTTCTTCATCACATTATTATTATTATTATTATTATTATTATTATTATTATTATTATTATTATTATTATTATTAATATCAGTATGTCCAGGTGTTGTAACTCTGAGCATACTGTTCGTGTACAATCTATACCTCTTTTAACAGCGGAGCTGTTCAAGCCGGCCGTTATTCTGTTAGTCCGCAAAAAAAGTAGGCCGATCCTGGCGGTAGCGCAGAAAGGGTCCAAACGCAATGGCACATACCCCTGTGAACTAGCGAAGCTTAGCCTGGCTGAATCAAGTTAAGCATCGTTGGGACTACTTAAGCTTAGGCAGTCATCAATAAGGAATTGATGGCTAATCAATAGCTAATCAATAATCAATCAATAATCAATAAATTTCGGGAAATGCTAGGGATGACATGGTAGTGCTTAGCCTAGGCCAAAAGCCAGGACTAGCTAGATGCCCATCAGCTCCGCTGTCTCTTTAGCATTGCGCCTCCAGAGCGAGCTACGCAAAATTTTTTTTGTGCAGAAAGTGTGAGCACTACATAATAGAATCCTTTCTTAATTCTATTCCAATTTCTCACCTCAGGGACTGACTGCCCACTTCTGCAATGCTCCCCAAGACGCAAGTGGCCACGGAAGATTACTGGACACTGACGATATTGACGATATATTTGCGAGAAATCTGATTTGCTGTGGAGCCTGGACAAATATCTTCGAATGCGAAGTTTTACAATGTAGTTGTTACTGCAACATACACAACGATCTATTAAATCAAACCGTCACTTCGGAGCTGCTGCGTCGTCGGAGTTATTTGATTATGGTCGCGTCACGCAAGCTTCGAGCTAAATCGGCTTTTGAATTTTAGTGAACTCGACGCATTAAACAGGAAAGCCCGAAATTTACGCAAATCGGAATACTACACAGAGGAAAGTGCGTAACACACCACAATTTTTTTTTCAAAATATAACCGTCGTTTGACAAACTGCAACTACGAAATGCAATGAATTATTCACGCAAGCCCATGAAAGGAGTTAAAAAAAGGCACATTTCATGGTTAGAACGCTACACGCGATCACCAGCGCGGCTATAAAACGCAAGCTCTAACGAAAATTCGCGCATTAAGTTTCAACAAATGGACACCTGACTACGCAAGAAAAAAATCGCCGGCAATCATACAATTGGGGGAAACCTAAACGGAGCTACGCCTGCAGTTATAACTACTTCACACACCAAAACTTCCAATGCGCGTGTTCGCATTAGTACTACACGCTCAGATAATTAAATCACCAACATTCGTTATCTGCTGGCTCATAATGATGCAATGGTAGAAGTTAAGCATTTAGTAAGCGTAACGTATAGAAAGTAAAAATCGACCTACCAAATAGGCACAGGTTCGCAGCTCTACAGCACGCACTCCTGGGCCCGCCGATCCAGCGCACATGGCGGACCGCCGCCGCTGATCGCCGGTGTGGCCGTTGTACTCGCACGAGTTGTAGAAGTAGCACTGCTTTTTTGCAATTTCCGGTAACAACGGTGGATTTGAACATCACTCACATCACCGAGAGCGTTCACCGACGTGGCCAGATCACTTCACAACACGAACACATTCGCATAACGTCGCCGGTACAAAGATATGACGATAATTACCGTCGAAAAGAATCGCCTCGTACTCCGGCACAGGCCATGTTCTCGCTCCTTCCCGGTCCGGTCGGCGCAACCTTTCCTCCTCCTCCGCCACGAAAGCAACGTGGAGGCGTCGACTTGTTTCTCTCCGTTCTATCCTTTTGCCTTTCGCTTTACTTTCTCCCTCAAAGCATTACCCTCACTGCTCCTTACAGCTTTTGCTTTGTAACGCTCTCTCGTACAAGCGCTTTACAGCGCTTGTCCTGTGGTCTTCGTTCCTTTCTCGTCTTTGTTCATTACGCGCTGTTACTTCATACCATCGCTCAGCTCTCTCAACGCTTCGGCGCGCTGTTTCGCGCCAAATTTGCAAGGCTGCATGTAAACGTTGCGTCCGCTCGGGGCCGCATATAGCGGGCCTAGCCTGCCGCCGCAGCCATTGTCACGGATAATATTGCTTGGAAGTCCGTTTATATGCAGTACTTTACGCTGGAACGAAAATATACCGCATATGTGCCGGACATTATACGGTACTTGACTAAGAGTGTATGGTTGCGCGTTCGTAAAGGGCACCAGGGAAAGCTGCCGAGCAACTTCTTCTCGTACGAATTCCTTTATCTGGTGCATTAGAGGCGACTCGTCAACACCTATAGCGTCAGACCTGAGACAGCAGCGAATTCTGAGGACGGATGTCGTGTGACTACTCGTTGCCTTCGAAGTTCGTCGTAACTTTGACACAGCGCAATGACGACAGACACTGTGGTCGGGTTTCGGGCGACCAACATTTGGAAGGTGTCGTCCTCAATTCCCTTGAGGATATACCTGATCTTGTCGGCTTCTGGCATCGTTGCGTCGACTCTGTTGCACAGATTAACGCCGTCTTCGATGTAGCTGGTGAAATTCTCACCTGGTTGCTGGGCGCGTCCGCGCAGGCATTGTTAGGCCTGAAGTTTACGTACAGCAGGACGACCAAAGACTTCCGTGAAGTTGGTCTTGAACGCCGACCATGTCGGGATGTCGGATTCGTGGTTACGATACCACAAATGTGCAACGTTGCTCAAGTAGAAAATTACGTTGTTGAGCTTTTCTCTATCGTCCCAGTGGTTGTGCGCGCTGACTCTGTCATACGAAGCGAGCCAGTCCTCGAAGTCCTGATCACCGGTACCCGCAAAAATGGCAGGATCCCGCTGACGCTGCACGCCAGGACAGATGACAGTTGGTGCCATGACTGCAGCTTGTTCGGCTGGATCGTCAGGCATGATTCGAGAAGGCTGGGCGGGATCTTCCGGCATTGTACGAGATGATTGAAGGGTTCGACTTCGAAGTTCTAGCGTTGATGGAGTCGTACCCAGCACTATCCACCAAATGTCTAGGTGTATTGACAGGATACGCAAGGAGAGAGAGATTGAACTCGGTGTGGTAGTCAGAACCCTGCGAGCAGTCAGGACCGGCCCCATGCGTAAAGCCCTGGTGATGCGCCTGACTGACCGGTACTTCTTCGTTACATTTCATACGCTGGAGATGCGCCGGGCTAACCGGCGCTTCTTCTTCGTTACAATAAGTTCTTTATTGCACGAAATGAATGGCAGTCGTTCAAAATTAGGAGGCGGTGCCTTTCATAGTGCGCCGTATAGACTTCCGTCAAAATAAAAAATACAAATAAAACAAATAATTTGAATTAAAAGTGAGAGAAAGAGATAGAGAGCTCGTGTCACCGGAATTATCGCGACTCACTAAAGCGGTAGAATCTGCCGGGCGTATGGTAATCGTGACGGTGACACCGCTGGTTTTATGACGTATGTAATACAACCTTTAATGACGTTCATTACGACGCCAGCTTTGATATTGAAGTGCTGAATACCAGGGAAGCGACAGTGGAAACATGCAAAAGACACAGCGTAAACCGCGTCAGTACTGTGTCCTCTGTACATTTATGACCATGAACTATCCGAGCCAACGAATTACTGGGAATTATGCAGGGACCTATGAAGCGCATACTGTATAAAATGCTAGGCGACCTACGTAAACTGCGCGATGAAGTACCACCTGAAGCTTGAGTTTATTGATTTTCTCAGCTTAGGGCAGCCATAAAATTTCTGCGAAGTGACAGTTTCATGGTTAAAGGCAATTAATGCGAAGTGGAACATTATGGAATATTGATGCGCGCTTCGCTCGAGGACGTCGCGAATAGATACATTAGCATATGTCGCTCTCCTGTATGAGGTGCCTCGTGGACATAGTTTTCACTTTGTCTTTTCACATAACTTTCACTTCCTAGAAGACACACTTAATATTTGGAAGGACAACATTATGGCTGATTATTATGAAAGGAAAAACTGACATCCATCGGTATGTAGCATGAAGCTACCAAGATAACCCACACGGGTTTCTCAGAAACGAAGCTTCATAGTTTAAGCAAAATTCGTCCTGGTTCGGGATGGTCCTATTATGCGCATAATAGTCACTCAAATGTACACAAGAAGGAATAGGATAGTATAATGACTAAACTAGACACTGCTATTGCGCGCCTTGATGTCAATAAGTGTGTAATAATTATTTAATTATTCATGTCAACACCTTACTCAGCTTCGCACTTTATACACACGTCGTCAGAAAAGCACAGACAGGAAAGCAAAGAAGCACTTTGTTAAGTTTCGCTGCATGACGAAGTCAATAAAAAAATTTAATCAAACAGTAAGCGCCGAAACATCGAAATAAGCTTCGTTGTTTTTTTTTTTTCGTTGGCTCGTGTACGTTTTTTCTTGAACCAAAGAGAAAGGAGGCGTTCGTCTTGTTGACCTCCATAACTTCTTGCTTTCTCTTTCAGATGATTGGAGACAAAATCAAAGTCAATCAGCGGTTTTGTAAGCACTCAGTTCAAATCTCCTGCTTGAGCATTTGTCATCAGGCGAAAGTATGCGTACTATTGGAGCTGAGGTCGAACCCCGTCGCCGAGCTCCCTTGTGGTGCGGAAAATCTTCCGTTGTCCTGAGCGGGTCACTGGTGCTTCACTTCTCGGAGCTACACTATACGCCTCGTCAACAATGAACACCGTCAAGAATGTCTCCAGGTTAATAATGACCACCTGAGGTTATGAAGCATGCGCTCAAATATCAAAGCATGGGTGTGTTGTGCATTACTCACCCTCAAGAATACGGCGGCTACTGCCGCGGAAATCGAATCCACGACCTCGTGCTGAGCAGCAGGACACCACATAGTCACTGGACTGCGGAGGGACTGTCGGTTGAGCCCATCTCAACGCCTTTCTCGAGTTCGCAAGTGAGATTTACATCCTTAGTTTAACACTATAGTACTCCCACACCACAGATTACCCCCCCCCCCCCCCACACACACACACACTTTAACAGGTCGCCATAAATACATAAATCAATCTACCGATCACAGACATGGTCCTTTGAGAGCGCGCGGCTACTGCAGGTTGGACTGTCGCTGCAATTGGCGTCCATACTTTTGCGCCTTCCTTTCTTTGTCGGGGTTACGGGAAAGTTGGCGGACATAAACAATATTTACGGCAGTATGCGTTCCACGCCTGCCCATAAATTGAGGGAAGCGTGCATCTATCTATCTCTATATGTCCTTGTCGAATGTTCTGTCTGCAAATAATGAAGCAAATATGAGAAATTGATTTATTTAAAAGCTATTACGGAGCAGAATTAGATGTCTCAAAACTGGTGGTGGCGTCAGAATTTCTATTGAATGGACAAGTCTCCAGCAGTGACCACCTTCCATTTCGGGATTACAACACGTGACAAACTAACTAGTATTGCCGTGGTACTGCGTGGTGGAGACAGAGGAAGAAAACCTTGACAGGCGTGTGGAGTCCGTCGTTGCCAACTCCGGACTGGCCTTTCGCTGCCGCGGTTTTTTCCCCGGCTTTTCGTCTTGTGCTTTGTAAATAAAGCCATACCCTCGTAACATCTTCTTCTTCTTCTTTGTAGGGTTTTACGTACCAAAACCAGTTCTGAACAATGTGTTAATTAGTCAGGTTTTGCTCATAGATCATTACACATTACGTTTCGTTCTGTAAATACTGCCCACGTGTTCAATTGTTCCATTGCAATTCCTGTTTGCCATGGGTAATTTTAAGCGGTTCAGTAAAGCCTAAAATTAAGACGTATACATACATAATCTTTGCTGACCGGTGCGTCTACAATTCTTGTACTGTAAATAAATTATATATAAAAACACATTTGGACCTTTCATTCATAACAACAAACGTTCTTTTTTCCCCCTAATATTCTTATCTGATTGAAAGCTCTGCCGACTCAAACACTATTACTTATTAGGTTAGTAAAAATTGCACTAAATAATAAGTTTTATGCGGCTGTCTGGAAGAACCCTGCTGCATACGCGGAATTCAACTAGATGTATATGATATGCCGACTAATGTTAAACAACCGTTCGCGAAAATAAACAAACAAACAAACAAACAAACAAACTGATAGGACGCGTTCAAGGTTAGATGCGCTTGGCGTTTTTATGAATGTGTCTGATTTTATCGGCTTCGGACATAGCAGGGTTGATGCGATGGCAGAGGTCCACAATATCCTCGATGTAGGACGTGAAGTTCGCGCGGGATTGCTGAGCGCGACCGCGTAAGCGCTGTTCTGCGCGGAGCTTGCGAACAGCGGGTCGGCCGAAGATTTCCGCGAAGCTTGCTTTAAAGGAGGACCAGTTGGCAATATCAGCTTCGTGGTTGTGGAAACACAGCTGTGCTACGCCCGCCAGGTAGAAGTTGACGTAGCTGAGCTTGTCGCCGTCGTTCCATTTATTGTGGGCGCTTACCCGCTCATACGAAGTGAGCCAGTCCTCGACGTCGTGCTCGTCGGTGCCGTTGAAAATGACAGGGTCTCGCTGTCGGGGTACGCCGGAGCAGGCGACCACCGGTGGGGCGGAAGCACCCTGCTGTGGCCCGTCGTCAGGCATTGCCGAGGCGGGGGGTAGAGCCCGGGTACGGAGTTCCAGGATGAAAAGGGAACCAGCACCTCCACCAATTGATAGGACGCGTTCAAGGTTAGATACGCTTGGCGTTTTATGAATGCCAGAAACAGGCAACGGCCAAGCGGAGCGAGTGCGAGCACCAACAACAAGAAACGTCTTCTTCTTCGTCTTCTGCTGACGCTGGTATTTGTCACTACAAAACAAACAAGCCAACAAAAATTACTCCTCCTCCTCCCACGTACTGTGGGAGGAGGAGGAAAAGAAGGAAGAAAATGCAGGGAGGTCAACCAGACGCATTTCCGGTTTGCTACTCTATCCGGGGAAGGGTGTTTAAAGGGATGAAAAGAAAGAAAGGAGAGAGAGGGAAGAAGGTACTCTCAGTATGAACACATGCGGTTGTCCATCAATTCACAATCAGTCAATGGGGCCAGTCGAGCTCATGAACTGTAGCAATGCCCGCATCACTTTGTAAGCCTGCGACGCGTGGGGCTATGGTCCAAGAATCGTTGTCTCTGAAAATGGTCTGCCGTCTAATCGGTTTAACACACACCGAAGAACGTCCCGTTCGATGTCATAAAAATTACAAATACACAACACGTGCTCAATCATCTCTTCACAGTTGCAAGAGTCACATATCGATGTGTTGGACACTCCAATAAGGAATAAGTAGGCTTTCGTGAAAGCCACTCCTAACCAGAGGCGGGAACGTAAAGTTTCATCACGGCGAGAGAAGTTCGATGGAATCTGCAGCTTCAGTGTAGGATCCAGTCGGTGGAGAAGACAGTCGGGAAAAATCGGGGTGTTCCATGAATTTTCAGTCTTGGTTTGAGCAAGTAAACGAAGACCCTTCGCAGCGTCTGTCCTTGATAAGGGTATAGGAATTGTCAGGGTTTCTTTATGGGCTGACCGGGCGGCATCATCAGCAAGCCTCATTACCAACGATGCCACAGTGCCCTGGAAGCTATTGGAAGATGGTGTCATGTCTGTTTATGAGGGCTTGATGGAGAACCTCTCTGGTCCCAAACACCAATTGTTCATGGGCCTTACATTGTAAGGTTGACTACCGTCTCTGGAGGGCTGCGTTGGAGTCTCAAAAAATGACCCACTTTCGAGGTTTTGCTTGTGCAGCACGTAGGGCGGCAAGTTCTGTTGCCGTGAGGTCGTTATGTGGGACACTTTGAACTTCATTGTGACTTGTAAGGCCGGGATGATAACAGCGCCGGTGGAGCTGGTGGCTGAGACAGATCAATCGGTGTAAATGTGCGTTCTTTGTTCATATGCCTCGTTCAGTAATGACAATGTCAACTGTCGTAGAGCTACTGTGGAATGACGGGTTTTCTTCCTAATTCCCCGAATCGTGAGGTGTACTTGTGGCTGTTGTAGTCACCGCAGGGGTAACAGTGGTCTTGCTGCTGGTGTAAAGCTCGGGAAGGCAGCCTTGATGTGTCGCAACAAGTTTGGAAAATGTAGCTTTTGGTCTTTGTGCCGGCAAAGCAGCAATGTAGTGACTGGGTACGCGACACAGATGTCGAATTTGTGCTCTGAAGTTGTCAATCATGATGTATGTTGGAACCAAGTAGTCTCTAGCAATCATGATTGTTGCATGAGTCGAGGCACATCGTGGTAGTCCAAGACATGTCCGTAGAGCCTGGCCTTGCAAACTTTGGAGGGTGCGAATATTTGTTTTGTATGTGTTCGCAAAAACCGGCAATGTATACTATAAAACGTCCAGAAACAGTGTTCTGTACAGCTGCAGCATGAACTGTACCGACGTGCCCCAGGTTTTTCCGCACAGGAACTTCATTATATGTAAAACGGAAATTTGTCTGCGCTTAAGGTAGATGCAGTGGAGGCTCCATGAAAGGTCCCTGTCAATAATCACGCCTAAGAAGCGGTGAGACTTCTGGTATGTGATAGCCTGGCCATTGAGAGAAACAGGGTACAGTGCCATGAATTTGCGCGTAAACGAGATTAACGCGCATTTTTCGATGGATATACTAACGCCTTGTTTTCGGAGATACGAACAAGTTAGGGCGGCTGCCCCTGAATTCTTGCGTGCACGTGAAGACGAGTCACTGAAGAAGGCCAAAGACAAATATCGTCAGCGTACATTGATAGGTGAATCCTCTTGGGTAATATTTCAGCAAGGCCAACCATAGTTAGGTTAAAGAGAATAGGGCTCAATACCCCGCCCTCTGGGACGTCACCGTCTGTATAAGAGTTGGCAGTTGGGCCATCTTCGTCCGCACAAAGAAGGACCTTCTGGCCAAATAGTCGCGGATCCACTGCAACATTCAGCCACCGATTCCAACAGCCTCCAATGACTCGAGAATCGCTTCATTGTGTGACATTATCGTACGCCCCTTTCATATCAAGAAAGAGCGCCACTGATATGCGCTTTAGGTATTTTTGTTGTTGTATGAACATTGTGAGGTCAATAACATTGTGTTTTGATGACCTGCCTCGCCGAAAGCCTGTCATAGAGTCAGGGTACCCATTGCGGGGTTCAAGATACCATTCTAGGCGTGTAAAGACCATCTTTTAGATTACTTTCCCTATGCAACTTACCAGGGTAATAGGGCGATATGATGTCAGGTCGGAAGGTGACTGTCCTGGTTTGAGTAGCGGTACGTACAGTGGGAATCCAAGTTATGCGAAGTATTTTGCAGGCCAACAGGATACATTGCAGGCTATGGGGTCAACCCTGCGGTGGTTTGCATCGACGAGCTCTTTGATTCTCTCGATGAGTTCGAACAGGCGTTCATTGTGGATCTCGGGCACGCTGAGGGTAAAGAGCGTGGGCTTACCTAGCTGTTCGATCATTGCGAACACGTTCCTCTTCCTTTGCGCCCATCAGTACTATAGTGGCACGCAATCCTCGAGCAGCTCAAATAAACCCCTGAGGAAAGCAAAGTCTCATTTGAAGAACTTTTTGACGAAGCTGCGACCTCCTAAGAGTTTTTTTGTTAGCGTCAAAAGCCGAGGTCGTCAATCCTAGTCACTGCAATGACGCTGCCATGCTGGAGTTCGGCGCAGCGTTGTAGAACTTAGACTGCATGTGCAGCACGAAATAGCATGCCTCGATGGTTGATAAAACGGCCTAGTAAATACGAAAAAGGCCGTGAAAGTCTGGTGCGAGCGTGGAGAGGAACGAGAAGGAGGCGCGCATCTGTCTGGCGATCGGAAATCAACGGTTGTAGGAAACTTGCCTTAGAATCGCTGTTCGTACGGAGGAAACCACTACCCGGTGTTCCATGACCGAGATGCCCGAATCTTCTTACGGACGCCGCCTGGCTCGGGCGCAGGTAGTTGTAGGCCGACCGCCACGAACAGCAGTGAAACAAATTGAAAAGTGCAGCGTGGGCCATCTGGGCAGTGGGTTTTCGTCTCGACGTGCACGTTGCCCACCGACGCCACTTGAGTAATGGGAGTCGAAGGCTGACACAGAGCGTTATCTTGCGGGCAAGTGGAAGAAACACGCATGTTTGACTCCCAACTACCGCAGAGCTCGGGGAGCAGAGAAGACCACCGGCGCCACATTAGCGGTCGCGCTTGACAGTGACGAGACGCCTCGAACCCCCTTTTTTGCGGTGCGCTTTCTTGGAACCGCCGCAGGCTTGCTCCTCGCGCGCGGTAAACGCGTGGGTGTGAACAGATTCACAACTTGAGGTTGCACCGATTAGTTAAACGAGTGGCCTCCCCTAAAGGGCGACAAACAACCCCGTCTCGTGTCCTACTTCCGCACCGGTGTTCTGGCACCGTAGCCTTGGAATAGGCGCGGTTCGGGTCTCGACACGGACAGTTTGAATCGCGCGACGCCGACCGGATGCGCGGCCACCATTACTTTTTATGGGCGCGCACCGGCGTGTGGTTTCTGAGCCGCATGAGAGCCTATCGGTTTTGTCTCGGACCGTAGGCGCCGAGAAGATGTTTACTTCGTCTTGAGGTCGAGACACGGGGTCGGCGTTTGGCTGGAAAACAGTTATCCCGCACAACTCACTGACAACTTTACTCGAAAACAAGTAGTTGTTTATGACGCCACATGGCCCTTGACTCCTGGGAATCTGGTCGCTTCGCGCACGTGTTCGAGGACTGGCGCCATTATTCCTGTGCTTCCTCGCGTCCAGGTTTTGTACATGTGTTTTGCTTGTTGTTACTTAGTTGCACCAGCTGCGCTGGCATGCAGTTTCTTGGAACTTTAGACAAATGTGGGCAACGTGACCCTCTCCCCTTTGTTGCTGTATATTGTATACTTTGGGTGAGGATTCTACACTGTGAACTGTGCTAAAAAAGTGTTCTAAAATGGTTGGTTGACAGACCGGCCAATCACGCATGAAAATTCTAACAAACCCAATGATTGGTGAACTGACTGTCCAGTCACAAAACACACCAACAGCGATTTGTCAGCAAACATTTCGGGGCGGAGCGTTGGGCCTAGAAATTGAGGCCACAGCGCTCCGATCAACTAGAGTGGTTGTGGACCTGACTTTGGGGTGCTAAGCACTATTGGCTGGGCTGAGATAGGGTTGTCCTATGTAGTCCAAACCTGTATAACTCTCTGTAACCAATGTACCATAGCAACCAAGCTTTGTAGAATCGTTATAAATACAAGTTTTCTTCATTGATACATCAGCGTCTGCGTCCATCGAGCCGAACTCACCCGTTGAGCCACCTGTGCAGACCGTCTCTGACGGTGCGTCCCGGACTCCGAGGTGGGGGTGAGAACCACGCATCATCTTAGGAAGAGGAGAGACCCTCTTTACTGTAGTACTCGAGAATCAGAGGTGAGAGTCGGATGACGAAGCTAAATGAATACGATGCAGCGACCGTGATGGCTTTCGCGACCATGAGCCTATAGATACCCAATAACGGCTCAAGTTGGTAGGTAGCGCCAGCAGCCCGGCTGGCGAGATACACTCAAAGCGCCTGAACTTCGCAAAGAATATGCTTCGCATTAAAAAAATGTTAGATTTTTTCGCAACTATCGTGAGGGCGTCAGCCGGGACCGTTGATGCGTCTTTGCAGCTTTATTCCACTTACATGTATCTACGGGGATTTCCTCCTCACGCACTTTATGCCGGTCACATCATGCAGAGCCTGCCGCCAGTGTAGCCAGGGTGCTACTTTCGCAAGTACCGCTCGTAACGGAACGCGCTGACTTTCTTACAAAGGTACAGCGTCGGCGAGAGGAACACGGCGGCATGCCAGATCAACTCGACGGCGCGCATGTTGGCCATTGTCGTCCTTTTACCTCGCTTCTGTAGCGCTTTACCGCACTGTCCCCCGGTTCGACTCTTGCGAGCGTCGGTTAGCTTTGACAGGACGAGCCTTCTTATCGTCGTTTGACGGTTGTAGATGTAAGCGGCTCTATGCTTCAGCGCGTGCATGCTCGTTTGAAGCAAGCGCGGCTCGCTTCTCTGATTACGTACACCTGCGCTTTCTACGGCAATGGTGAAAGTATCGGTTCTTCCCATAGCAACACTGGAAGTATGACTAACGCCATAGTGAAATGCTCAGTGTAAATTGTGGCTGTCTGGGGCTCTCTAATGAACCCGTAAACTCTAGTTGCTTGCACTTAATGCGACGCACTGAGTCCAGATTGTGAGCTGTGCCACATGCACGAATCTATATTAAGCATGTTCTGCGCGACGGTCCTCAGTACACAGTGCGTCGAGGAGTTACCCGGGACGGTGTATTAAGCCCGATTCTATTTAGCATAACTCGCATTGGCCTGGAGAAGTGCATTCCTACATTGGCTGAAATCTCCTTAGATGCAGGTGACATCTGCATATGGTGATGTGGTCCCAACCGAAGTGCCCTATGCGCAAGATTGCAGAAAGCCATAAAGTCTGTTGAGGCATTTCAATTGGCACGAGGTTTAATGATGCCACCAGATAAGTGTGCCGGCGTTGCCTTCACTAAGTGTGACATTTCACGCTACACGTTAAACGTTGCGCACTCTCCCATTCAGTACGTGTCAAGTAACAAGTTTCTGGGGCTGACACTCGACAGACTAATGACTGTGGAGAGTCTATTTATGTTCGAATATTAAAGGAAAAAATCTGATGATACGCGAGCATCCTCCGTATTCTTTCTAGCAACACTATAGTAGCTGCTTTGTCATTGCTCTATACTACACATGTGTACGGCCATCTGTGATGGTTTCCTGTAATACAACCATCCTGTACTACAGGGCCTTTCCAAATTCATCATGAGAGCGCTCACTGGTACGCAAGCCTTGAGGGTGTGCCTAGTCCTACCAAAAAAAGACGTCGAGTGGACAGTTTTTGTTAAATATATACACCAGAGAGTTGAGTCTTGGGTCATCTCCGAATCACGAGCGGCACTGACGTCCCTGAAGTCGCAACGCACGCAGGTGCCTATGTATCAGGTGCCTATGTATCAAAGGCTTCAAACTACCCCACAACATTGTGTGGTAATGGTTACCCACCCACTGCGGTATATGTGCAAGGCAACGTCCAGGCTAACCTTACACTGCCAGAGCTGCAAACGACACTTCGACAGAAATCATCCAAATACCGCTGTTTAGAAAAGGCGCGGTGACTCTGGTATCCGCATTCACTTGTCGTGCACAGCGATTCCTCTGGTGCGACGCAAGCCGTAAGTATGCGAACGCCTCTATAATATAGATCCATGTTGTAACTTTTATATGCCGTGAAGCCTCAATAGGCAAGATGAACCCTGTCTTCACCGCATCAGAGTTTACGTGGCCTTGATGAACTACGTGAGGTGCGAAATCAAACGGACAGACTCGCCAGTGTGTTCTTTGTGTAAAGCCCCTGAAGACCTGCACTATGTTCTGTGCGACTGCGGCCACCACTTGTCAGAGTGACCGTCTTTGAAGGCGGCACTACACTTGTAGCGCCATTTGGGTTCGGAGCTGCTGCACATTTTCAGTTCGTATCAAAGCACCACCTGCGCGTTACCCGTCACGCAAGCGCTGCTGGTGTTTCTGAGGTCCACAGGCTTTAACAAAGCTCTGTTAACATCTATATTTTGTGTAGATGTGTATGGGACTGTATGTGCTAATTGTGGGTTTATGTGGATCACTGTGTACGTTATTTTTATCACCCAGCATCGGCAGTAGCATGCCCGGCGATCAACTAGGCTAACATATCCAGCATATCATTGAAGTTTGAATCTCTCTCTCTCTCTCTCTCGCTCAGTACATGGAAGATCAACGAAGGCTGGATGATGCTTTTGCCTGTCTTGACAGCTAACTGCTGTCAGAGGACGTTATATTTGGCCCTTGGCATCATAGTGTCTAGTTTTCAGGCCATACAGGCCTTCCATGACTTTTAGCATGGCCGTGGACTCTAGGTTATGCGTATGCTTGCCAGTTATGCGTTTTGCCTCTTCTCTCTGTCGCGATCGTCATCCATCTTGTATCTCTCTATTTTCCTCCTCCCTTCCCCGGGACAGAGTATCTGGCCTTTTATCATTAGAGTACCTTTTATCATTAAAATTTTTTATCTCTCTCTCTCTTTCAAGGTACACTAG
Organism: Dermacentor silvarum; assembly: GCF_013339745.2. Taxonomy (NCBI): domain Eukaryota; kingdom Metazoa; phylum Arthropoda; class Arachnida; order Ixodida; family Ixodidae; genus Dermacentor; species Dermacentor silvarum. The sequence continues at coordinate 309,864,625 of NC_051154.1, forward strand.
TGCTTTGCCTTCCATTCCAACCGGAACGAGACTCCTCTTAAAGCAAGACGCCACGGCCACTGAGTCACCGCTGTGGTTCCCGCCCAAGGAAACTTGATCGCTTAAAAAAAAGGCGTTGTATACCTGATAAGTATCTTGTATACGTGTAGTGCAAGAGCCCACTAGGATATCTAACTGAAGTTTCATTCGAACAGAGCAGTACAGCGAGCAGACGCCGACAAATATGTACAGGCGACGACGCCCGTAACGTTGCTCACAAGCGCACAGTTAACATCGGCAAACCCAACGCTTCCACGCCGCGTTCGCCTTGCCATCAAACACTGAAGAACAAACGTTGCAGGGAAAAGCTGATGCTTCGAAGTGGGCCCTACACATAAATTCGCCCTCCATCGTTCAATATCCAGCCAAAGTAGAAGGCTTCGCTGTGATGCATATACTGGATCACCCTTCGCTTCAGTTTCTCGGCATTTATGGATCCTTCACCTAACTCGAGAGGACATCAATAGAAAATTTTTATAGCAGTTATGAACGCGATCTGTTAACTCTGCTTTGAAGAGAGCTTGGCAAAACCACATATATATTATCACACTTTTTCTCATTCCAAGAGACGAAGAAACGGGGATTTCTTTAGACGGGCATTTCTTCGAGCGTGATTGAGCACCCGTCTTCTTTAACACCTTGATGTTCGCTTTCCTTGAAAGAATGCAGCGCGTCACGCATTCGTCAAGACTCACCAAAGAAGCTCCTTTATCCGCCTTGTCGCTTTTTTTTCATCTCTTCGGCATCGGACGACGTTTAAAGCCGCGAGGAACGTAGCATACTTCCGTCTATCCTCTCTGGCATGAAAATTTCATGCCTTTTATAACCCCCTACGCGTTCTCACTTGCCTCGTTTGTTCCGCTACTATTCGGAAGAGTTTTGTTGATATCGCACTGTTGGTGTCATATGTCGTGAAACTTTGTCGTGAAAAAAAAAGTGGCCCTTCTTTCGAGGAACTTGATTCACATGCTTTTCGTTCATACAGACAACGTTACTTTTTTTCTCTTTTGATCCTCTAAAGCGCGACATTTGCGGTGGCGGCATGCATGCTTGCCTTTCATGAAACGGTCCTTGAAGGCACGTTGCCTGCGAATGATGAAAACTACTTCTCGATAGAATATTGGATTCTTGTCGCTGGCGGCGTAACTTTTCTCCCGAATAAATTGCACACATGGTGTGCACAAAAGGCGCAGATGGCTCCTTTCAAGGACGTTCAAAGTTACTGGGTGGCTGTAACATTAGAGGCATGAGACAAAGAGAATCAAACACTGAAGAGAACATCCAAGAAGCGTTCTGACACGAAGGCGTCTCGCGTAAGAGAATGTTCTAACAACTGAGCCAAAGGCAAACCCTTCCGCTCTGCCTCTTTTTCTCATGTTACTGTGTGCTGCTGGGACACAGCATGTCAATGGCAGGGTCTTTTATTTTAACGCCAGTGTTTGAAGGTGACCTTTTGAAGAGAGTGTGATGAAATTGGGCGGCATGACACAACATACGGCGACACGAACACTGACGAATCCTTCCTCGCCGTCTAGGCAAGACTGACATACGGACTATCACTCAGAAAATCGAGCATGGTTATTGCCGTTGCGTTTCAGTCTGCATGTGCTGTCTGTGCGGTCACTGAGCTGGCTATTGCGGTGCATTTTACAAGAATTGACACGTTGGTGTGACACTCGGTGTGTCATCAAGCTGTGCCAGGGAGCACCATTCGTTCTGCGTAATAAACAAATAAATCACTTTATAAAGCTTGTAAATATTATGTAAGCTCATAGGTATCTAGCGCATGATTTTTAACAGGTTCATTGGATTTATGTTTGACCTACTCTATTATTGGCCCAATGAATATGTGACAAAGGGTACATAGAAGCCTGAAATGTAGTAATACATGTGCTGTACTTTTCTCTGTGTGCACCTCTCTTCACCATTTCTCCCTCAACAAACATTGATTTCGTAATTTTATGAACGGTGTAGTGGATACACATTCGTAGGGTTGGCAAAATAAACAGAACTCATCGAGACTCTCAAAATATATTTCTCGCTAAAGGCTTACAGTGAGCTGGCTCTTGAGTCAGTTCACCGACCTATGTAGACATTATATTGTAATAAAATTGTGGCCTGTTCGGCGCGTAGACAAACATTCCATGTGATCGCGTGTTGCGTCGGATGAAAATAAGGACAGTTGTACAGATTGTAGTTAGTTTTATAGCATTTAATTTACCGTTGCATGAAAGCTTCGCCTCACATTGAATTCCAACCAGTACATTTGATTTGCATAATTTTTTTGGGCCGATACTGCTGGCTCTCCTGAAGATTACTGGGAGACCACATTTTGTACATTTCCACACAATGTTAAATAAATTACTGCGGTGCAATATATTATAAAAGACGCTTACATCACTGGAATTACAACAATTAGAACATGACATAAACGCATGTATACAACAGGACGCACAAAAATGCTAAATACTTGTACTGGTATTCAGGCACACTTTTATTGTCTATATATATGAAAGTTTTAACGATCTCAAAAATTTCGCAATGTTCGATTCTGAATCTTGCCAAGGTATAAACTGTTTCACTAGGTAGAAGCACATGCATGGACATCAACGAGATTGGCCGATAGTTTCGGTAGCTGCCTACTTTTCACTCTCCCTTGCCGCTACTAATACAAAAATTCTAGCGCTCTATTTTGTTTTAAACAAACAAATGGACTCCTAACAACGTATTTCATGCATGCCGTGAGCTACGTTGTCGCACTACGCACTGCAACGTATTGATTTAGGGTTTTTTCGTACAAATTCACAGTATACTAACAGCGCGAGACAAATGACGAGAAAGCAGACGACTCCCATGTCTGTTGGAATGTTATGATGTTACATACACAAGTGACTGGAGCTCCTAAAAATTGCGGTGTTGTCTTTTACGCCATGCGAAAGATTCAGAGAGGAGTTCTATACATATTTACAGCACATGCGCGGCGATGGACGAACCAGGCTAGTACTAAAATTGAACTTCACAACAAATTCCATTACACGTTCAGTATTCACGCACAGATTATTTGCGGCTTCCTTCGGGGGCAGACGTTGGCTTGAGAATTGGTGCTTTCTGCTGCATTTGGTGCAAGACCGTGGCTAGGAGCAGGCACCGCTTATGCGCAATTACGAGGAATATGCACACATAATTTCTTCAAAAGCTGACACGAAGACTTCGATGCAGCCGATTTCTAAATACTGCACATGTGATGCGGGTAGCTGTGTGGGCTTGTTGGTAGGTCACCTTTGAATTTGTTGTAGCGCAGGCAGAATGACATGGACATAGGAGGCACATGAGACCACACACAACGCTGAACGTCCGCCATGTCTCCTCGCACTGAATTTCAGCAACCATTGTTGCGCACCCCCTCCCCCCCCCCATCCCCCCACCACACACACGCACAAATTAAAATGAAACCTGCTTAAATGGCAAAATACACGTATTATGTCCTCCTGTTAAATATAGTTCAACGATATCATAATTGAAAGATTTTTCATTACATTTGAAAAATTATGCGGCGTGTACCCCAACGCATGGGAGCAGGCAACGTGCGCGTCGCTCCAGGCGCATCGTTGAAGTCTCAGTCGTGTGAAAAGAGCCATCTGAAATTTGCATTGCGACGCGTGCGACTGCACCATGGAGTAAGATTAAAGGCCCTATATAGAAAAAGTACCGCCATCTACTCTTTCCTCCGCCGTCTCCTCTCATAAAGCGCTTTGTTTTTTTCTTTACTTTTTGCTTGCGAAAGCAAGTCAACGGTGGCGCCCCTAGAAAGTCCACGTTGAAGCTTTCAGGCCGGGCGCGCGCCGCCGCCGCCGCAGGTGACTGCGACTGCGCAGAGTGACTTTCAACATGGCTCTGAGGCAGAAAAAAAAACTAAATATAAAGTGAAAGCGCGCGCTATCATCGTTCAATCGGAGATACAGGAGAGAGAGTAGCAGCGTTGATCAAAGGATGGCGGTACGTTTCCTATATAGGGACTTTAAGTAAGATAAGACAGAAGCGCCGACTCTGCTCGTCTGGAAGGGACACATTCTGAAACACCGGCTCCTGCTTCACAGCGTGTTTACCAGATGGCGCTACGGATTAGGAAAAACTAAAATCCCTATATAAGAAAAGTACCGCCATACTTTGATCAACGCCGCTTCTCTCTCTCTCTCCTGTATCTCCGATTGGACGATGATAGCGCGCGCTTTTCACTTCTTTATATTTTGTTTTTCTTCCGCCTCAGAGCCATGTTGAAAGTCCTCTGCGCAGCCGCAGTCCCCGGCGGCGGCGGCGGCGCGCGCCCGGCCTGAACGCTTCAACGTATACTTTCTAGGTGCGCCACCGTCGACTTGGCTTTCGCAACCAAAAAGTGAAGAAAAAAGCAAGCGCTTTAGGAGAGGAGGCGGCGGAGGAAAGAGTAGATGGCGGTACTTTTCTTATATACACTCTAAAAACAGTTGCACCCTTTGGGGCGTATTTTTGCCACAGAACAATAATCGTCATCTGACTTGCGTGGCTTTCCTTTCTTTAACGCTGTGCGCCCGGCACTTCTCGGTCACGAACGACAAGAGCGTTATCAGCGTGACACAGCGTTCTCGACAGGAAAGTAGCAAGTGCAGAGTTTTCAAGATAGGAAACGCTAGCAAGACAGATGACGATTATTGTTGTGTGGCAAAAATGCACCCCAAAGGGTGCAACTGTTCTTAGAGTGTAGGGACTTTAGGAAAAACTAAGCCCCTCTATATAAAAAGTAGCGACACTCTCCTCCTCCGCCTTCCCTTCTCCTCGTTTCTCCTCTCTTTCGCGCTCCTTTCTCGACCGTGGCCCCGCCTACAGCGCTTGAGACACGTGCACTTGTTTATCTTTCACCGTTGACCGCTTTTCACCGGCTAACAAATGCTAAACGTTATCGATCGGCACAGGACGCACCTGCATGTATCGGAAGTTTCTCGAACGTTATCGATGCGTCTATCCGTTGTCTCTAGTCACCGACGCTTATGTAATCTGATTGTTTGAATGTCGCGAATTGTGTAGTACTTTCTGGAAGACACGCTGACACCAGGGATTACTGTCGAACCTTCAATGACTCATGTATGAAAGCCGACGCGGTTCGCCGCTGATCAAATTTCGACGATCGCCGACTGTGTTCGCCGCTATCGTTGTGCTCCTCCCCAGTCGGTAGACGCTTCTCGGGCGAAAATAGCGATGGAGCGCGATCGTAAACAAACGCAGCCAGCGCCCGGCGGCGCGACGGCCCACGTCATGCCATTAGGCCAATACCCATCTATCTATCTATCTATCTATCTATCTATCTATCTATCTATCTATCTATCTATCTATCTATCTATCTATCTATCTATCTATCTATCTATCTATCTATCTATCTATCTATCTATCTATCTATCTATGTAGCCGCCTACATCTTGGCGCTCTCAAGGTCGTATCGTTAACTTGGTATTTACCAAAATTGGCATACTACAAGAGTGTAAGACGAACACAAATGACAGGTCATGACATGACCTGTCACGTAGGTCATAAAACAGCCGCCTAAAATGACAATGACCCAGCGAAAAAACATTAACACTCAAGAACCACTGAAATTGGTTCGGACGTGGGTACTAATTGAACGCAACACTAAAGGATGATGCTAGAAGTCATAGTCATGAGCATGACTCAGCAAAAGTGACAATGACTCAGCGAAAAAATGTTAACCCTCAGAAACCTCTTAAATGGGCTCTGACGTGGATACTAAGTGAAGGAAACACTAAAGGATAATGGTAGAAGTTATAGTCATGAGCATGACTAAGCAGAAGTGACAATGACTCAGCAAAAAAGATTAACAATCAAGAACCACTGAAAGGGGTTCTGACGTAGGTGCTAAGTGAAGGAAACACTAAAGGATGGTGGTAGAAGAAATAGTCATGACCATGACTCAGCAAAAATGACAATGACTCTGCAAAAAAGATTAACACTTAAGAACCATTCAAATAGGTTCTGACGTGGGTACTAAATGAAGGAAACACTAAAGGATGGTGGTAGAACAAATAGTAATGACCATGACTCAGCAAAAATGACAGTGACTCAGCGAAAAAATAATAACACTCAAAAACCACTGAAATGGGTTCTGACGTGGGTACTAAGTGAAGGAAACACTAAAGGATAAGGGTAGAAGTATTGTCATGACCATGACAGAGCAGAAATGACAATGACTCACTGAAAAATAGATTAACGCTCAAAAACCACAGAAACGGGTTATAACGTGGGTAATAAGTGAATGAAACACTAAAGGATGGTGGTAGAAGTCACAGTAATGAGCATGACTCAGCAAAAATGACAATGACTCAGCAAAAAATTATTAACACTCAAGAACCACTGAAATGGGTTCTGACGTGGGTACTAAATGAAGGAAACACTAAAGGATGAAGGTAGAAGCCATAGTCATGACCATGGGCCGTATTCTGTAACGTTTCGGTTTTCGAAGGATTCGGTTTGGCGGTGGCGTCACATTGGCGCGGTCCGTTGACGTAATGAAAACAAGTGGAAGGACAGAGGCGAATCGGCGCGAAGGTCTTTTTTTTTGTGGCAGTGAACGTCACAAACCGAGTAAAAATATAGCAATTTACGAGCGCTTCTTGGTAAATAAAAATAATTTGTTCATGGTATTGATGATGTTTATATTTTTCATTATCAAACGTGTGTGAGTTGTACTGGCGGTGAGTGACTTAACGAATTTTGTTTACTTCGGTTGACCCATTTATGCCGCTAGGTGAGACGTCGTACGCTAACTTCGCGTTGCGGCCAAAATACACACTCAAGTTCCTCGCACAGTCGGAGCGCTGTCTCTTTTGAGAATCTGAATTGTCGCCTGAATCCCTCGTCTGTCATCTCAAAGGCGTCTTGTCGACGTCGAGGTTGTCGCTGTCTATCACGGAGGCTCGCTAAAAGCACGATAACAGGCGCCACAGGCACCGCACACGCCGTCATTTTGCTCCGAGTGCCACGATGTCGCCCGTGCACACGGCACGCACAGGCTCTGCACACGGCACACCGCGCTTCGGATCAGACCGAAGCAGCACGCGCGGCTTCGCTTCGTAGCAGACGACAAATTCGGTTTCCGCGTGATTGACATGTGCGTGACGTCATCAAAAAATGCGTTCGCGCACGGCGGCAATGGCGTCACCCAGGCGGATTTAACAATGGCGTCACCCAGGCAAACCGAATTCTTCCAAAACCGAAGCGTTACAGAATACGGCCCCATCACTCATTAAAAACGACAATGACCCAGCGAAAAAAAGATTAACACTCAAAAACCAATGCAATGGGTTCGGATGTGGTACTAAGTGAAGGAAAAGGCTAAAGGTCAACGGTTGAAGTCATAGTCATGACCATGGCTAAGGTTATCGCCTTGAGGTTTCCTAGGCGTTGCTAACGGGGTTCCTGAGGAGTCATGACGTGAATATCATGTCGCATCTCATGTAGGTCATGAAAAAGTCGTCTACGTCTTGGTGCTCTCATGGTCGTTTCATTAACTTGGTAGGCTCCCCGCACACTGCGTCGCATAACATCGATTCCCACAGGGTGCGGGATCTGCCGGCTTTTCTGTCGTTGCTACAGTTGCTATCACAACGGCGCCTGCTTGCCTACCCGTTTTGTCGTCTGCTCCGCTCATGCTCTGACGCCTATAGCGCGCATAGCTGGCATAGCTCTTGTGGTTCAGAGAGTGACGTTAGCAGGAGAAACAAGTCATGCATCATTTTATTTCATTGATTTTATACAGGTCAAATGCAGGGAATTTGTCAGGTGGGCAGCATAGAACTATACAAGGCACAGGAACAGAAAATAAACGAATTATGGAAACTAAAACCGAAAGCAAAAACTACGCAAAGGGTAAGGAGATATAACGGCAGTGCGGGTGGTCTCAAGCAATGACAGATGATAGCGAAAAGAAGACTTTAATGCAAAGCTGACGTTTATCACTCTTTTTATCTAAACACGCATCAAGTACTAAGACGCTTCGCTTGCTTCTTTGTGTCTCGCGGTGCTTTTCGTGTCGCCCGATTGTCTTGCGAGCAGAGTCGCCACATTCTCATTAAAACATAATAATGCGGAATGCCTTCCGGTGTTTCCTGCTTATGAATTTCACAAGGGAAGCTCAGATTATGTGTCTGCATAACTGGGGGAATCTTCTCGAAGACAAGGCTGGGAATTTACGTTACGGCATGTCTCTGGACAAAGAAAGGCACATGCACTGTGTGTAGTTGTAAACAAATTGAGCTCCCCCCGTCCTTCCGCATTGGCATCTTCTGGTTCCTCCGGGCATTTAGCATCATTGAGCTACGCCAGGCTTCCCTAAACAAATTGAAGGAACGGCTCCGCTTCGAAGTCGAGGCACTTTCTTTACATCTAGTAGGACATCGCCTTTGTCTTTGCTGAAGTAACTATCAAAAATAAGTTGCTTCTCGAAATGTCGGGCACATAATTTGTCCATTGCTTTAAGCGCTCGCTTACTTTCAGGAATTTCTTGTCTCCACTGGTGCAGTAGCTAAGATCACATGGCGCTGCGAAGAGCGAAAGCTTCCCGCGTCCTTTGCCATACCCAGATTCACATGGGAACAAAACACTGTCCTGTTGCTCAGTCTCTTCACGCAGAAGTATCAAGATACCTTGTTCCGTCAGGCATGAATAAACATTATGCAGACATGGTAAACAAAGCGAGGAAGACGAAAATTTCGCACCTTCGCTTCCGCGCAGACGCAGAGGAGTGAAAAACAAGTACTTCTGTTGTGTCTTTTTGTACAGCATCATTTATCGTCTGTTTCCTCTAAAGACATGTAAAAATGTTTCGCATACGTGCATTCTGGGGCCACTACTTTTCCTAGTATATATAAAGGACATTATTGCGGAACTTTGCCCAGGTGTACAAATCCGACTGTACGCAGATGATTGTGTTTTATTCCATGAAATTATTACTGCTAACAATCAATGTGACTTACAAAATATCCTTACCAATATTGGACAATGGTGCAAGCAGTGGGACATGACTTTGAATACGGAGAAAAGCGTTTTTCTTCGAGTAACTAACAAGAAAAACCCATTAGAGTATGCGTACAAACTCGACTCATCACTATTACAACAAGTAACATCCGCAAAGTACTTAGGTGTAACAATTTCTAATAACCTCACTTGGAACACTCACATAGACAACATCTGTTCACTCGCGTTCCGTAAGCTGCGGTATCTCAGGCATAAGCTTCGTAACGCCCCCGCTAACGTTAAGCTATTAAGCTACAATACTCTAATTAGTCCAAAGCTCGAATACGCTTGCATAATTTGGGACACATATACCAAATCTAATATAAAGAAGCTCGAAAGCATGCAAAGGAAAGCAGTCCGATTCATCTATTCGAAATTTTACCTACTGACTCGCCGTCAGATTTGATGCGCGCTCACGGCATGGATCATCTTCAGTTGAGAAGGCGAAATTCTTGTTTAGATTTTCTTTCAGTACTTCGCAACAATAAACTCAGACTGGACCCTTCAGCGTACCTTTCCCCAATGCCAGCAAGAAATACACGATTCTATCACAAAGATATATTATCACCGATTTTTTCACGGACCGATCTGCACAAATTTTCCTTTTTTCCACGCACCATAAATGACTGGAATTCATTAACCGTATCTAGCCTACCCCCTTGAATCTAACATACGTTTGTGTTACAATCTTTCCATGATACTATATTGTATACTTATCTGTTATATTACTTTATTGCTATGTATCTATGTTGTTATATTGTTACTATATTATCTTATTTTGCATAGATTTTGCCCTTGTATTAAGTGCCCTTCCTGCCTGGACATAAAAAAATCTGTACATAAAAAATAAAATAAAATAAAAAAGTGGTACCATGTGCCTACGTGCGCTTTTATTATTTGTACACATATATTTTTTGGGGTTTGGTTGCTGTGAAATTGAGGCTGCCGAGGGCCCGCGTTTCTAGCAGACAACGCGATCTACGGGTGCCGCGTTGCCCGTTCCGCGCCGCCGTCGCCGCCGGTATAGTGAACTAGAATATCTTCTAGTGGCGCGACCGCCTCCGCTGGAGACAGCCTCGAGGGGAAGAAAGATGCGGCGGCGCTGTAGTCGACCGCACTTGAAAGCGCGTCAGCTTTCGGGCTGTCGCGCTGTTAGGACAACTGGGACAACCACTTCGTCGGCGGGTAAATTTTACCGCCACGAAGTAATGCAAGAGCAAGGGACAACAGTTTTGCTTCCGATATTTATTCTTTGCAGCTTCGTTATGTATATGGAAAGATTCAAATACTGTCGTTTGCGCGTGTTGTAGTTGTGGAATCGTCTGGTATATACAGACATCGCCGTAATACTTCACATTTCGCAGTGGTATTCGTTGCATTTTTCCAAGCTTATTATCGACACTGTTTTTTCTACCAACGTGCGTAAAATGAGTATTTGCGAACGCTTACCGCGACTCCCGAGAGCGGCTGAGCTGGATAGCCGACTGCAATATGCAGGGTGTCCTAACTATCATGCACCAAGATTTAAAATTATGCAGATGCCACGTAGCGGGAGAGCACCAATGTGATGTTGTTTGCCGTCGCCTGGAGATACCCAGATTATTTTTTTGCAATCCGCCTAATTACACAATTAGTCTTAATTAATCAACTTCTCAAATATTACAATGAGATGAAAAGTGTCAATGAGAAAATTGAAGAGCAACATGAAAAACTCCCGAGACAGGTTTCTGTTGCTCAATACGTGCTACATAAAAGTGTTTTTTCGAGTGTGATAAAAGACCGCGAACACACGTAAAATTGCTGCGCGACTGGCCGCTCGAGGCACTTTGCGTGTATTTGCTGGTAGAGTTATGAACGATTAATAAACAACAAAGTTGTGATATAGCACACCAATGCACTTTTATTTACACAATATCCTCGCTTTTCAGTCGACCACTGTCCAACGGCTTGGTATAATTACCCTCATGAGCAACTAATTCGCTTCAAGTGTTGGTGCGACTTTCTCAACGCTGCATCACGAGACTTGTTTAATAATAATAATAATAATAGCATATTGGGTTATACGTGCCAAAACGACCATCTGATTATCAGACACGCCGTAGTGGGGGACTCCGGATTAATTTGGACCACCTGGGGTTCTTTAACGTGCACCTCAATCCAACTACACGGGTGTTCTCTGCATTTCGCCCCATCAAAATGCGGCCGCCGTGGCCGGGATTCGATCCCGCGACCTCGTGCTCACCAGCCCAACACCGTAACTACTGAGGAACCACGGCGGGTGAGACGTGTTTAAACCTTTATTATAAAAGTGGAGCAAGCGTTAGGAGCAAGCGTTGGGGTCCCCCTCGGAATTCTAATTAACTCCAGTTCCATTGATTATGCGGACATAATGATTCTAGATAAAATGCGGCTTGAAGTGTAGTTCACAAAAAGCACAATCAGGGTCCAGCGGCTTGTCAAGCCTGTGGAGATTTCGTTGCCAAACAAGCCTGTGTTGTTCATCTTTCGGAGACTTAAAAAGCGATAACTTGCGCTCCTGGGCTGTTCTTGCATAGCCACTAGCGCAGCCTGGCGCGTAACAGTGGTTTAACCGCCGCTTGAGAGGAATAATAAACACTTACGCAGGAAAAGGCGCGAAAGAAGCGACGTTCCGCGACGACGCCATCGAAAAACAACATGCAGACGCAGAAGCGGCGCACACTCGCTTCAAGTGCGGGCGATGACAGCGCCGCCGCTACTTTCTTCCAAAGCGGGTACGCGACGCGCAATACGACGCGCCTCCGCTCGAGCCACTGTAAAACATTCTAGTACACTGTACCGCCGGGTCTGCGACGTCTCTAAGTGCCTAGGAGCTTCACAATTGCCATGACAACACGTGTTAAGCGGAAGTCACGTGACCCGCAGTTCCACGCCCCCGCTGTACCTACTAGCAATTGTAAAGTCGCCGCTGGTCTCCGCCATTCAGCGCATGCGCACATGGAAGCAAGCTGTTGAGTGCTTTCACACAACTCGACAGATGGCTCTACGCGATGACATAAGTAGAAGGGAAGGAGAAAGCACCCGCGAAAGCGTGAAGAGGAGAGGAGGGAGAGAGCAAAGGCATGAGCTAGACCCCTGGCGTCCACGTTACACGGTTTGTCCCGAGCGAATGCATTGCGCGGCGGCGTAGTCGGCGCTCCTGTTATCTTACTCCGTGGACTGCACCGATTTTTTACTCGCTCTAGTCGAAGTATGTAAAACAGGCTTAAACCGAGAATGATGCGCACCGTCGTCTCACGCGCGCGGGGAGGGGAGCTGGGAGGTGAGCTCACACTAGGAAGGAGGGGGGGGGGAAGCGGGGGGCAGGTTAGCGCGCGTGTCTGCTCTTGTAGAACTACAGAAAGTTGAGCTCGTTGGTAGGGATTCATCGTGAAAGAAGTTAAGGTGTGCGGACACGGGCACAGGAGAACCAAACTATGATCCACGACTCGGGGGCGCAGTCGTAGATTATAGTCGGTGCTAGACCCTAGCTTTAGGCCCTAAATACTGTTTTAAGCCTAACCTGAAACCCGTAGACGGTTTAAGCCTGCCGCGCTGCATCACTAGATTTGTCCCTGAAGAAGAGCGCCCGCGTTGAATTTCAGACAGCGTTGCTAGCATACGAAAATTAAGGTTTCTGATCCCATCCGACCTTTGGTGAATTATTGTGTGGAGAGAAAACTTAGGCACGTAGTATGAGATAAAGAAGGTTATTTTCTAATTATGCCAGACAGAATGTTTTCAGAAAAAAAGCACTATGAGTAATTAAAAGAATTTTCAGACTGTAAAACTCAAGCCATCTCAGGTAAGCAACGCGCTGTAGACCTCCTGTTCAGACGTAATCTTCATAAGACCATTTGTTATGTCAAGAAGGCTAACTCGCTCACCTTGGAACAGTTTTTTTTTCGGTCAAAACGCACAAGCAAGAGATTCCTTTCCGAGCAATTGTTTCGGAGAAAGGGACCTGGCAATTCGCTGTAGCTAGTTCGCTGCAGAACTGCTTAACTTCACTGTGTTTTTCAGACCCTTTTCACATGCGTAACTCGCCGGCGCTAGTTCAGTTTTTTGACAGAGGAGAATCCCGGCGCGCGTCGTGTTGCTTTTATTATGGATATTGAAGACCTTTATTATTATTTGCCGCATGACGGGTTGTTAAATTGTGTTAAAGACTGTAATAATGAACAAGTGCATGGATCGGTTATCTTAGACAAATGTGGTGTTTCAACGAGGGCTTTTCTGGAAATTTTTTTCTTTTATTTTAAGTTGATGCTGGCTGGATGGGGTATTCGTGCAGAAATCAGGAATATTTATTGGTTTGAAGGTTGCCTCTATCCTTAGTGATCTATACCGTATACCTTAGCTAGATTGACAAATACTTAGAGGATGCTTTAGGTTATCGTGTTATTAAGGTATTTCTTTACGTGGACGATTACCTGATTTTTTTGTAGTAGGGATGAATTTGAATCCCTTGTTACCTCAGCGAGCAAACAATTTAAAGGGAGGAGGGTTGAAGTTTACTAAATGATTACATCGAGGTATTTTAGACTTCTAGACATGGCCTTGACGTGTCAAGAGAACCACGTGTGCTGGCAGTACTCCCCTAGATCTTCAATACCATTGCTAAACATTTCATCCAAACATTCCAGAGTTGTAAAACACGGAATTGCTATGTCATACCTTCATACCTTAAGTCCTATCTCACCAAATCGTGCGTGCACAAAATGAGTGTCAGCTTTAATGCGCAGATTACGCGTCTATTAGAGGTAGGTCAACTTCGCGTTGCAGTAACCACGGTCGCTGAACGCTAAAAAAAATTCCATCATTTGGTCAAGTTCGAACATGGGGCGCTATAACGTAAAATCCTTCCAAACTGTTTTGATTATAAACTCCTGACGTCAAATATACGTAACCACCGACGCAAGCATCGGACGGTGACCTGCATCGTTGTCTGAACAACCCAATCAAACACTCTCCTCGTTTATAGGAGGTCACCTTTGTTCGCCTTCAAAACCAATAACATTGTCTACACTCAGTGGTTTTTCTTATCTAATTGGCTCACAAGAGGCGAGGAGCACGCTCTAGTGGAGAGGGTTTCGATGGGGCCGAGCAGCACAGTGAAAATAGATAAACGCATGAAGAGGGTGGTGCCAGCTTCTCCGATTGGTCCGCTTCGCCTTACTTAGCTTGCGGTGGCTGGTCGAAAATCGCGGCGGCGTGCAACGGAAGGATAAGAATGCCGCTAAAAGGGATCCTCACCAAGAAAGAGCTGGCAGAGCGATGTCGTATGCGTGCCGAAAGGGCTCGATAACGTTTTACTGCCACGCAAAAAGGTTTACCATGCGCAAATAAATACATGCTCACCGGCAGGTGCGAGTAGCGAGGGCCTGAGCGATCGGCGGGCAGCCATCTTCTATTCCTTTCGGAACGGGGCAGTCTGTGGCGATTCAGAAAATTTTTCAGTTTTGTTCCGCATATTAATTCATTTTTCGCGTACACATCACTTTGACGAGGTGAGTTTTCGCGGTTTTGTGAGGTCGCGTGACAGGCAGGCGAAGTGGGCGTAGCCAGAAAACATTGGACCAAAATCCGAGGGATAATGGTGAAAAGGCGTCGAATCAGGAATGATTATTTTTCTTTTGTGCGGTTTAATCATGCATAACCAGTGTGTACGCGTTATATCAGATGGAGAGCTATCGCGGTTTTCGTGACGTCGCGTGACAGACAGGCGAAGTTGGGAGTGGCCCGAAAATGTTTTGACCAACCGTGGAGGCTGACTGCAGGAATTGGAATCAAGACAGTTTGGAACCATTTTACGTTATAGCGCCCATGGTTTCAGAGAGCAATAATAACAAGAAAAGAGTCGTAGGCATTCTATACATCCATTCCTTATCGCACAGGCTAAAGAAAGTGGTAAGTAAATACTGTGTTAACGTTGTTTTTACGGCTCCCAGTAAGCTAGGTACGATTTGTGCCACCGTGCAGGGAAAGAATGAGCAGGTAAAAGACAAAAGGCGGACAGAAATTTGCTTCGTAAACACACGAACAAATTTGTGGACTGCCGTACTGGTGCGGTATATAGTGTTCCTTTCAGCTGCGGCCGCTTCTATATAGGTAGGGCAGACAGGTCGTTCTGTTAATCAGAGATTAATGGAGCATGAAAGGTCGTTAACTTTCTTTCTTTGCACTGTCGGGATTGTAAAATCACGGCAAAATTAGATGAATGCGCTGTTTTATACAGGCGCAAGAACGAAGAAACCCGTCTAATGGTCGAGGCCTGGCATATCAATAGTAGTGAAAGCGCATGCGTGAGACAGCCTTCGATTAACATGCGTAAAGAAGAAATGAAATGACTAAACAGTTATCTCTCGCGTAGGCCCGCACGTGTGCCTGATTCACAGGTGGCGCTACCATACCTGATTATGCGCAGACAAGTTTTGTGTCTACAGCGCCATTCAGTTGATAGTCGCCGTTTGTGTTGTTTGGTTCTCTTGTGTTCGTGTCAACACGCCTTACCTTCTTTCACGATGAATCTATTCTTCTAATCCCGCTGCGGCTGCGCGCGCCCTCTTTTGGAGGTGATCTTTGGTGGGTACAAAGGTAGGCGAGTGGAGATGGCTGATGAATTCGGGTGCGTTGTGTTCTCGCGCGCCTAGTTCGTGCTGAAGCGAGGCAGCACGATGGGAAATTCGCTCGCCGCTACTGCAGCCCTTCATCCCGGCAGCGTTGTGACAGCGAGTGTCCGCGGTAATTGAGTGAGATCTGTTCATGTTTTCCCGCGCGCACCTGAAACAATGCTTGCTAACCTAATTAGTAAGGTAATGTTTACTGCAATTTCTACAGCCGACCGATATAAATAGAAACTTTGCTTCATGTAGCTGTCTAATACTCTGCTAGCGCTATCAATGCTTCGCCTTTGGCGAAAGTGCGACTTTTTAACAGCGGAGCTGTTTAAAGCTGGAGCTCCAGCCGTGCCCGGCGTGGATGGGAAAATGCCTAGCGAAGTGGAGAGGAGGAATGCTAGGCGAGACGAAAAGGGAAGCAACAGCTATGCAGCGTGTGGCGAGGGAGAGTGGATTTCCCTCGTCCGCAGCTTCGCCGAGCTGGGGGAGAGAGAGCTGAGAGAGAGCGACAGCAGAGTATAAAAATAGCATCGCGCAGCATAGCGGATGCGAGGTGGAGAGGAGGAGTGAGGCACGTGGTGGTGGGACGCGTAGAGCTCTTACCGACGTCGACCACGTTTCCCCGCGTTCGCGGTGAACGCACCCGGTGTTCGTGACTGCAGCCGATGCATCTGGCGGCGGCTCGGTCGGTTTCGACCAGAGAACTGGACACTCGTCGCTTCCGAAAGACTGAAGCGAGAGCTAGGGAAGCTGAAACCAAGCGTCGCAGAAGAGAACATCTGAGCATTCTCAATCTGCACTGGCATGTCAAAAAAAAAAAAAAAAATTATGC
The DNA here is from genome assembly GCF_013339745.2 of Dermacentor silvarum. NCBI lineage: Eukaryota > Metazoa > Arthropoda > Arachnida > Ixodida > Ixodidae > Dermacentor > Dermacentor silvarum. The sequence goes on from NC_051154.1 coordinate 309,881,191, forward strand.
GTGGCTCTGCTATCGCAAACACCCGAGACCAGCAGAGATAGTGGAAGCCCAGCAAAAGTTAGACTAAGCGTGTGGTTTGCCACTACTTTACTACGCTTTCTCCAGCTCCGCTGGTCTCTGGTGCTTGCGATAGCAGAACCACGTATAATTCTTTTATTGAAGTGAAAATAAAATAAATTTAGTCCCCTATAGTGGCGACCGCTACACCTTTCACGTACTATTATAGTAATAATAAAATGTTGAAAATGAAGAAGTAACGACATATATAGGTTTAGGAAACCTAGAGCCGAGTCATATAATAGAGTAAACGAAGTTTTTATACTACAGTCCTGACACACTGAAACATACAGAGACAAAAGGCGAGGACAGGTTGCACCACACAATATAGTAACTCCCGACACATGCTTGCATAATAGGTTCCGAATGCGTACACGAGGGCGCGATGCGGTACAAGAATGACAGGCGTAGAGAAGAAGCAAATAGTACACAGATGACGTAGTACAGCCTGTAAATCAGTGTTTTTTTGCTGCTTGTCTACTTATTCACTGTGTTATCCCTTTTTAAATTTTTTTGTCACTATGTGTGCTTCAGTACCTTTATTTTTTGTTAAATTTTTGAAGGAATTTGACTTCGTTACCTCTCTTGTTCACCGGAATTGTCTTGGCAAAATAGAATACGAACGTTATTTCCTTGTTCCCATAGATGTGGATAGTTAAATATTGCCACGTACTGCTTGTTCTCATACATTTACCAAGTCGTCAGTGTTATAATATTTACCTTTTCGCTGCTATCAGCCTTTATACTTTCAGCTTTTGAGTAGGACGCTATTGCGGTATCAGATGGCTATTATGTGCAGTGAGTCGATGGCGTCATCTCTTGTGTAGAGGCAAGAATAGGTGCGCGCTGCTTTGTCTCGTCCTAACAATGAGTGCCATTTCTTTCCTGAAAACTGTGCAGTTTTTGTTACCTTGCATCGTCGCAGGCGAAGCGTACGCCTGATTTATTCTTGTAGAAACAGCGAAATAATAAGCGAACATGAACGTGATAATAAACTGCACCCACAGCGAAAGTAAAGGCACATCCGTGTGAAATCCGAGCGCGAGTGAGTCAGCGGTTTGGTTAGAAGAGTCATGGGCATATCTGGCGCGCCTATTCACCCAACGTTCGCTATACAGAGGGAGCCTACTTTTATTCGCGACAATCGATCCGGCGAACGCCGATCGTGCTATCACCGCTATCGCAGAAGGGTAATTGTTTTCATGTTTGGGCGCAAGTTTGCCCAATAATGGCTTTCTATTGTGGACTTTGTACAGGGAACTTCACTGCCCCCGCTATACTACACCTGTCACTGCTACGCGACCGCACAAAATTTCAAATGACATGGTCTCTCAATTGCATCCAATAAGAGTAACCTTTTCATCTGGTATTGGTTGCTCCTTGTGTTCTCCTTGAAGTTAAAGAAAACGACGCGACTATGCTCACAGGAAGATTGGCAACGACTTGTCAGGGTTTGGTGAGAAAGCGCATTATAGATCTCATACGCATAATACTACTCTATATATGCTATAAAGTTCACACACTTTTACGTGTGCCATGTGCGCATATGTGCGCTGCAATTGGAAAATATGTTTTTATCATAAATTCGCTCGTTGACATTACAAAAAAAATTAATAACATGGTGGAACAACCGTTTTTCTGCGAAAGGCTGTTAACGCCATTCCCTGTTATTTACGCGCTAAGCGGCTATGAGCTTCCGCTGCTGAGCGCGAGTTCAAATTTCGGCTGCTGCGGCCCCATTTCGACGGAGGCGAAATGCAAGAAACGCTCATCTATATACTTATACTTTTAGCTTCGTGCAAAAGATTCCCAGGTGTTAGCGGCATCGAATATCGGCCACGGTGGTCTTCTAAACGCCTTTTCAGTAATGCGGAACACTTTATAATCAACCACAAAATTTTACAGGAAGCTTACGCATTGTCTACTCTCCCGTTTGTCTGGGAAACCCACGAAATATCCGATTGTACTGACATGGCTGTAAACCACCCGAAAAGCTGCCGCAAGCCCACCAAGAATATACCATACCCAAAAACAACCGCGCCATGCCGCACAGCCGCATAGTAATTGCCGTTATGCGCTATAGGCAGCTAGCGGAAGTCAGGTTTTCAATCTAAGCCTTTGTGTGCAGGCAGCGTATACGCCTAACTCAGTGCGCGTGACGCAAATGTCTAATATGCGTTGCATGATGGCCGATTTTCTTAAGTGAGCTTTGCCGCAATACAGCCGTTTTATGCGGTAGAGAGTAGCGAGGGGCCACTTTCATGGAACATAATACTTGTTCCTTAATTATAAACGTACGCACGCGCCGTCTTCGGTCACAGTACGGCCATCGAGACATTTAATAACTGTACTGGCAGTCATTCAGAGCTGTTTCTGACGTCGCTGTGACCCAGGAAAAATAGAACGATTTTCGTTTTCTTTTGACATCGTTACTATCGCGCCCGCGTTTATAGAGCGAGCGTACTTACTTAATCTCGAGCTGAGTCACCATCTGTCGGCGTGGCTCTTGCAGTGACTGCGGGCCAGCGGTTTTGACGATGGTGCAGCTGACGACAAAGCCATGACGGGCGAACACTGGCTGCTAGCATATGCGAGAGGTGTACAAGCTGAGCACCATCCTTCCTTCCTTGCGCCAATTCCCACAGTCTCCGGCAAAAGGTGGCTGCCACCTATAAACGCTGCAAAATCTGAGGTGCTCTGCGCAATAGGTCATATATCAGGGCCGGTATTTTGTAGCGATGATTTTCCGATGCTAATGCCTTTTAGCGCTTTTCGCGCTTGGTCAGTGGTCAGAGCGACGGTCCGCTCACGTTATCAACGGGATCAGCCGGCCGTGAGCGGTGGATGATAAGACTAGTATAGAATAAAGCATAACGCATCGCTACAAAATACCAGCCCAGAATAGCGGCAAATGAGTTGCTCCACACAATAGCCACCAATAGCATTTGGTCGCGTCCTCCCTCCTACAGTAGGGCGGCGTATTTTTAAACCTTGGCTAAAGTCAGCTGAGACACCCTTACAACCCGCTGGACGACATGTCCGATGCAGACGAACACTCCCTTGCTATATTTCGCCGATTAAGTTCACTCATGAGTGCACATACTGTGATATAACAGAATTTTAACCCTTTGTTGGACAGCGGGACATATACGTCCCACTTTTCATTCCTTGTTTCCGGTGCTGTCGCTCCTTAAGAGAGCTCGCTCCACCACATACAAGTCTCTAACTCTATCTATTGAGGATACCACAACATTCTGTATGCAGTTTCATAGCGTTTCCGCTAAGTGGAAGCACGCAACAAGACAAGTAGCAATTTTTGTTTTTTCAAGTCCGCTTTTCTGTTTTTCTGTGTTTTTGTGAGGTACTTTCAAGCAAGAAAAAAATTTCTGGTGAATAAATCTTGTGTTTCTTGTACTACAGTAACCACTTACAAACAAACTATCAGCTATAATTTGTGATATTTAGCGTGCATAGAAAAATGGAACGTTTTTTACGAAAACCAGTGTTTTTCACCTGTTCCAGGTTAGGCTTAGCGTACAGCGTGCGGGCTGTTTGGTCCGTACTGATTGCTTCTTTCTTTTCCTAATGATAAGATGAAGCGTCTGACTGCTCAAGGAGCACTTTAATTATTCTGGAGCTTGCCAGAGAACTCTAACAACAGTGATGATGAACATCGTTCGGAGAGCCTTTCGGATAGTTCTCCGGAAACATCGATTCTCCGGGAACACTCACCACCCAAACTTGACAGGCACGCGATGGCGGGGCCGCTGGTGCTCAACGAGCAAAAAAAAAAAGTCCGCACGAAGTATATGTACAATATGTGCACGTTCCACTGTGTGCAACTTGCTTCGCACCATTTCACAAAAAATGTGAACTGCCTAAGTGGAGAGCGGGACATATGAGTCCCATTTGATCAAAGTGGCCTAACTGGACAGTGGGACATATAGGTCCCACTTTTTTTTTCGTAATGAAACACTTCTCGGCATTCGGATTGGTTTTTATGGAAGCAAGAAGTGATCAAAAGCTCGCGAAAGATCTCTTACACAGGATAACAATTGTTTCCTCGTTGTGTCCACCAAAGGGTTAAGTTATGGCCAAGCCTCTCGCGCTCCACACCCCACATTAAAAAGGCCACAGGCACTTACTTTAAGACTACTACAAACAAACACTTATCCCACACCAAGAAGACTACATTTCTACATGGCCGACGAATATCCTAACACACAGTGTGCAGACTGCAATGCACCACTTGACTTAGAACATATGCTCTGGTCGTGCAACGGAACCAACGAAATTTTAGCCAAGCACTCTGGAATTGAAAGGCGCAGTGGATATCTCCCTGTAAGACCATCGCATAACTTGCCTAAATTATAGGCTGGGTAAGAAGCAGCCCGGAAAGTTTAAAGCGTTCAGGACTTCCATGCTGTTCGTAATTCAATTACCGGATTCTCTGATTGTTTCGGGCAGCTTATTCCGAAAACACGTTATAATATCCCGTGCGAACGTTACTAATCATTTAAAGAAATAAACTTGCGAGTACAAAAGCATCAAATATGTGCCATGAGATGTTTACTTACGGCCAATTTACAAAGCGATAGTGGATCAAGCGCTTAATGCAGGGCGCGCAGCTACAGGGTGGTCATTTCTAAGTTTTATGGAATTTTAAACAATCGCCTGTGGCAGATAACATAATTCTTGTCCTTGAGCTGGATTATTCGAAGAGACGGACCTTACTAGCACAAGAAATCGAAACACATATTCAACTAATTAACAAAAATGACTAATTAACTTCTTAATTACTTACTTTGCGGCACATAGGGAAATTTATGAATTGTAGCCGGCGAGTTATTAAGACGTATCTACTTGAAATGTATTTCCAGAATGACACCAATTCCGAGGTATTACTTCCCATAGTGTGGGACGAAATACATGGGCGTTCCAGTTACTTTTGTGCCTCAGTGCATGAAAGAGCGTTTTGTTAAAAAAAAGTAAGTGAACAGTGCATTTTTAAGACAACTTTGATGGCGCATATCTCCAAGCTGGCGTCATTCTGGAAATTCATTGCAAGTGGATACGCCTGGAAAGCTCACCGGCTACAATTCGTAAATTGCAATATGTGCCGTAAAGTAAATAATTCCAAAGATAATTATTTGATTTTGTTTAATTAGTTGAATGTGTGTTTCGATTTCTCGGGCAAGTTATGTCCGCCTCTCTGAATAATCAAGCTCAAGGACTATAATTATGCCATCAGGAACTGGCTGCGTTTAAACATTCCATAAAGCTTAAAAGCTATTCACCCTGTATACTACACTGTGCTTTTTTTCTTCTCCGCTGCCAGTGAGCTTCGTATTCGTATGCGCAGCGCGCATTACCCCTGTACGTGACGTTGTAAGCAAGTGCAAATTAACGCATATAGGTGTCTCGTGAAAACTAATTAGAAATGTGTTGGGCACGCTAATTGGCTCAGACTATACATTGAACCCGTTGAGGCTATCCTATGCGCTCAAAAGAACGACCTACTGCTGCAAAATGATAAAAAGAGAAAATGGGCAAAAAAAAAAGGCACGACGCTGAAGATCGCGCGATTTGCAGCGATTTACACGTGTCGAGTAAAGCTGAGAAGCCCTAAAAGGCAACGGCACCGAATAACTACTCGACTGGCGGTGACAGCTCAATACTGTCAAAGAGAGCTCCCTAACAAGATCCGGATAATGAGGCGAAACAAGTTCGCGGTGTTATCGTTTGACAAAGCGCGCAAAACTGCCGCGGGCTGCGTGCGCTGATGGAACCTACTATAGTATACTGCCAGCAGGAGCATATAAGCCACGAAGAAGCGAGCATCTCACTGTTTCACCAGCCTTCGTGGCCATACCACACACCGAACTGTGTGCTTACTCAGTTGCTGACGACACCGAACTCTCTTTTGTTTCTGAAACAGGAGCCCCAGTTTTCAGTTCGTACACGCAATGTCATTATTGAAGCCTCCCCGAGCGTTGTTCCGTGCACGAGATTTGTGAGTAATGTTAACGCGCTGTACAGGAGAGAGCATGTTATCAATAGTTCGAAACGGGCCACGTTGCATATGCTCGTTGACTTACGACATCTTGTATCAGAGGCGCTAGTAAAGTAGTTTAAGCCGTGTAGAGGAGAAGCGCGATTCAGAAACCATGCCAAGTTCTGCGGTCCAGCTTCCCCCCCCCCCCCCCCTTCCCTGCACCCTTAGGGCAAAGATGAAAGAAAAGAAAGAGCTTTACATGATTTAAACTGGCAAGACCTATATACTCATCTAGTGATGTGGGTAGATGCTGTAAAGTCCCGCAGTGTGTCGTAAACACTCAGACATGTAATATACCTAATAATTAATGCACCCGCTCGTAGACGTACGCGTATGCATTCAAGTAGAAACCGAAAATTTCGTGTAATAATTTCGACTTTCAGTAAAATAATATGTAAGGTCCCCTTTGAAGTAATCATCTCCACTAGTAATCTATCGCTCGCAGTGATTTCTCCTCCCCTGAGAAATCTTCCTCTGCGACCGGCTTTCTCACATCGAGCGCAGTTCCCTCATTGGTAAGTTTTTGTACACCCTTTGCCCTTTCAAATCGACATTACTCGAAGGTTGTTTGAGCGTGTCAATCCTAAATGCGGTTCCAGGGACGTTTTAATGCATGCCCGACTCTGTTGCAACTTTTTTAGCGATGTTTTGTAGAGATTTTCATCCCAATGTATTCATTTCCATCGCGTTCCCGAAAATCACCACGCGAGGATTGCTCGTGTTTTTGGTGGACGTTCTATTGTCGCGCGGTTTTCCCGTAATGTCCTATCAGCAAGCCTCGTTTCTCGCGCTGCTGGAGTTGACATCATTAAACATGACAATGCAGCGCAAGCATAGCGGTTCCATCGAGGACAAGAATATTACTTCCGCGCCACCGCTATATACAGCAGACCAGTGCTTCACTAACCACTGAGCTGCCAGCAGAGTGATGCCCATGGGGCGCATTTTTGCTGCCGCGGCGTATTGGGGGCAATGAGACGGAACTGCGACTTCCGCTCCGTCGGAGCGCTTCCGGAATGAACTGTGTCAGCGTCTTGATGCTGTGTGCTATTAAAACGTGCCCTGACGTCCTTATCATTGGCGATATTTTCTTATCAACTGCCTTTTCCTCCCTCTTCGCGCTTCATTACAGCATGGTTGTGCTGTTACGTCGTTTTCTTCTCCAACCCTTTGAGTTGTTTCTCATTCACCTCAGAACGTTTAGCGCAGCGCGATAATAATCACTTCAACACGCACGCACGCACGCACACACACACAACATTGGTTATTAGCTGAAAAAGAAAGATGGACAAAGTTTCCCGCTTGTTAGAGCGACGTCACTGGTTTTAATCTATCAATTGTCGCATGTGTGTTGGCCGTTTCCTTTTCTTTTTCAAAATCAGACTAAGTTAGGCCCGGATTCTTAGACACTACTTTCCTTACTAAGGACGTCTCACACGCTGTAAGGTGACCTGGCGTCAATTCTGGTGCAGTAAGTTGGGGAGGGCCTCCTTGGTGCTTCCTCGCGCTTAGGGAGCCGGCTTGCTACCTTCATGCTTCCTAACCACGCTCCTCTACCTGAACACATGCTTCTCCGCAGGACTTTGCACGTGTTACGCTCGGCTTGGATAGGTGCCGTGCGCAGCCAACGCCGTGGTAGCCAGCCGCCGTGTATTGACGTCCAGTGTGTCCTGTGGTCCAGTTTGGTTCCGCAGACTGCGCTTTGTGCCATTTCTTTTGTGATTCTGTGTTTCTGTGAAAAGCGAGCAGCGAGAATGACGGACGTGCGATATTTCTCCGAAGACGATAGCTTCGAAAGCTATGCAAGGTTCCTTCGACGTGCAAATGAACTTCTTTACGGGACTGTATACAAGCCTCCGCCTGTTGACTCCAGTCCCGCATGTGATTGACAGGCAGTATCCACTGGAACACTACAACGAAGTAGAGTTTCTAGCCAGGTATCATTTTTCCAAGCGAGCTGTTAGAGCCATACTGGCGGAGCTGCAACTGCATTGTAACACTGACAACAGAAGAGCGCCGCTACCTGCTCTGTTGAAGGTCCTCATCGCACTGCTTTTTTACGGAACGGGTGCCATGCAAACTGTTGTAGGCGACCTTGTGTGTGTATCCCAACCCTCTATATGCCGATGCATTTGAGATAAGACACAGCTGATATGCCTACGTCTGTATCCCAAGTACGTTCGGCTGCCAAACGGCAGTGAAGCGAGGTATTTTTACGTCATTAACGAAAGAAATGGTATTTATGCCCTGGTATAGACGTTTTCACGATGGCGCTTCCGACTGTCTGGCGTGAAGAGTATGTGTCAGTGTTGCCTGTTCGGTCTGGACGGTGAGCTTGCCTTGCGCTTGCATTGCGGAGTGGTAGCTTTCCTTCGATGTTTCCGTTTATTTTTGTCACGAATGACTTACGATCGTAAATGATGGCATATATACTCATCAAAAGGCTACAGGCCTTTTGATACACTGTGAAGTTTATGGGTGCACAAACAACCAGAGGAAAATAACTATTTTGGGGACTAGTCCACAACACAGCACTCCGCGAGACCACTGCTGATGTGGTATGTTCACGCTTCGCCGGTTTCCTGCACCACCCGAGGATTTGGCATTTCAGTCTAATGTGAACCAATGCACACATCAGTAAAATAACGCATTTTGGTAAACCTTTTTTGGCACATTTCCAATAGGTTGCGAGAATTGTCAGCTCTTCGATGCAATATTTTCTCGTATGTAGTGGCAGAGGCTACATTTGTTATTCTTTCAAACACGACTTCATTCCAGTGCATAATACGGGGGTCACACGGCGCACTTTTGATCGTGATCGAGACCGATCTGGGTCGAATTTCTTGGTCGCGATTGGCTTCTTTGCTCAATCTGCGGAAGGGAGCCAATCGCGGTCGAACATTCCGATCCAGATCGGTCTCGATCGCTATCAAAAGTGGCCGTGTGACACCGGTATAAGACAAATTGGAGCACTCTGCGAGTGAACTAGTCGGTAAATACACTTCGCAACGATCTGGAAAAACCGTGTCCTATGGAAGATGTATGCAGACCCTGTGTCCACCAAAACATTGTCTCTGCGTTCGCATGCACCCTGCGCGGCCCTGCCCATAAAGATAATGAACTTCAACAGTGTGGTGCTGCATCGAGCTCACCCATCTTTGAGCGTTGTCTATGTGTTTGGGCAGCAAGAGAATGGAAAAACTAACGTCTCAACTTCATCAGCGCGGCCTCGCTCCAGTGCTAGAGTTCGGGAACCGTAATGCGCTAACTGTGCGTGGCGTAGAAACGCGCTAAATGAGCCCGCGCAAGTAAGAAAGTAAAAAAAAAAACCATATTTGCATGGGTACGCGGAAAATAGCATCATGCTTTCAAAAATAACAGTAGCGAAAAAAATGAATTATTCGCACAGTCGATCAAGTGAAATACTTCCGTGCGTGCAGTGACCGCTTCGCTGACCACTAAGCGCTTTTCACTCACGGTCAGTAGTGGTTTACAGTCATATGCACATGTAGTTATTCGACAATTGTTAAGACTCGACATTAGTTTATTATGAACATAGCACAGTGAGACTCTGTAAGGGAAACAAGAGAAAGAGCATGGATGGCCCTAACGCTGCAATATTATTGGCTTATTTCGCTTCGGTGACAGCGCACACGAACAATTGTTGCCGTACGCCGTATCTTCAATACAGACTTCGCGCACGATCTACGTTAAGGTTCACCGTGAGCGAAGCTTGTTTCAAATTCAGACATTCGAAAGAAAAGCCATTCCAAGTAAACAAACGTAAAAAATAGGTAAACAAATATATCTTTATAGCAAGTCCTGTTATCATATCTATTGGGATTGACAGTATGTATAAATAAATAATAATAAATAAATAAATAAATAAATAAATAAATAAATAAATAAATAAATAAATAAATAAATAAATACTAAAAATAAAAATCTAGCGCCTGAGCTGTATCAGTTGCGCTGGCATCTGTGATCACTGTCGCGCGTCGGTTCGCTGCAGGTACAGCGCAGCTCGATCGCCACGCTTATGCTTTGAAATTGGGTATAAGCACCCTGCACTGCACCAGATCCAAAAAATTTTGCATGATTGAGCTGTTCAGTTGCGTCGGAAGCGTATGGAGTAACCACCGCATATCTACCAACCACTGACACGCGTCGTCGGGCCGCCGGCGCCTGGTTCCAAGCATTGCCCGATAGCTACGTACGCGCCTGCTTTCGCTAAATGAGGCAACCCTCAACAGCGAAACGTAATGGTGATCAGATTCAATCGACGATACGGTCACATGTGCCCAGCAATAACAATGAAATATACCGCTGACTAGCACGCCAGGTCTCGATGAAGAAGACGCGGCTGCCGCCGCTACCGACGACGAAACACCACATCCACTGGCTGGGCTTGCTGTTGCCATGACACACCACACTGAGCGCTCAGCGCGAGCACGTGAAACATGTAACAAGCCAAGCGGCACAAGACAAGCGAAGCGGAAGAGAGAGAGAATGAACTTTAATGAAAAGAATGGCTCAATGGCCTAAGCAGGGGTAAGGGTCAATGGCGGGGTTCACAAGGAAAAAAAAACACAAAAAAAACAAGAAAACACGACACATTCATAACCTGCCGGTCAAGCCGGCCTCGCGCACCATCTCCCATAAGGAGTTGATAGTTCGTCGGACATCGGCCTGAGGGGGCGGCGTGGTTCATGCCTCCAAAACAATCGAAATAATGCGCGGCGAAGATCCCACAACCGAAGTGCGGCTGGCCTGCTCTTGCAAGGCTCACAGTCCAAAATGGCGGCAATAAATGTTCTGACGCTAGACGTCGCCCGTGTCGGGCAATGCGCTACTCAAACGTCGGTTTGTGAAAAGGTCAATAGAAGTAGAAATGGAATTCTAACAGCGCCGGAAGTTTACTTTGGCAATTCATTACAAATATGAGGATTTTTCGTATGTAATCTCGAAACCAGAAGCCTGTAACGTTCCACTTCCTTTGGTGAGGCGCTCCTTCCGCAGAGAAAGTAAAAGGAAGCTTTGAGAATTCGCGATGGCCTTCTGAGGGCGCCTAACGTTTAGGTAGCATGAAGGACTCCTTGCGTGAGGTAGGAAAACGGTCTAAGGTTAGGAGCATTTCTGAATACGGGCCTAAGAACTTTCTCGGTTGAGTCTTTTGTACCTTTATAATTGCGACGTATTGAAAGTACGAGCGAAGACCAACCAAAGGGCGGGGGGGGGGGAGGGGAGTAAGAGGAAGGAGTCGTCGAATGAAATGGAGGAATGGTACAGATGTATCGTGGAGGTAGGTAAGCTCCAATGAAATATTGATTACAATAATGAAGCATAATAGTTGTTCACTAAACCATTAACTATAGTCATGACAAGACGCTCCCAAAATCTTATCATGGATTCACGAGGAGCTATTGTGGTAACTAGAACAGAAGGTCATTTACATATAACGAAGAAAAACGGACCAAGAATTGAGCTTTGTAGAAAGCCCGCATTAGGGGCCTTTTTTTCCCCCTGATACTGGGTAGGTGGTGCAAACGCCGTGTCTGTACTTTAATTCCTAGAAGCTTATCAGGAGTGCCGTGGATACCGTAAGCGTCTAATTCCATTAGTAGCATTCTATAACTGACGGCATCTAATGTTTCTTTTAAATCACTAACTGCGCCGATTGTAAGTTTTTTTAACGGGATAACTGTTTTATCAATTCACACCTCTAGTAGAGTTATGTCCGCCGGTGTCGACCGGCGACCGTCGCACGTATCCCAAAGTGCTTTGCGAGAAGCTTACGGAGGAATAAACGAAGAATGCGGTTTCGACCATAATGTGAAGCACTGAGGCGATAGGTCTATGGTCTTATTCTTCGACCCTTGCTTCGATGCCATTGCAAAGAACAATACTGCGCCTGAAGACAAAGGTCACGTAGCCAGCTGCTCCGAATGGCAGCCGCCAGGCTTTGCAGCTTATACGTAAATATAGTGGTTCGACTCGGACATACGGAGAAGCAATACGCACGAAGAAAAACATTATTAGAGCAGGACTTGGGCCCGAACTGAGTGATTTAAGGAAAGCATATGGGCATGCTACGACCAGATTCGTACCTATGACACTAAAAATAAGTGTTCTTTAGCACGTTCCCAAAGTCCGCTTGGCGCAAGTAATACATGCCATAGTCCTTGTTGGCAGCCAAGACGCACTGACGGACTTAGTCCTGGTGGTGGGATGACGACGGCGATGCTTCTACGGTGTTGTCCATGCAGCTGCGTCGTCTATGGCCATTAGTTGAATTGATTTCTGGGGTTTTACGGGCCAAAACCACGATTTGATTATACGGCACGCCGTAGTGGGGGACTCCGGATTAATTTTGACCGCCAGGGGATCTTTAACATGCTCCCAATGCACGGGACCTGGGCGTTCTTGCATTTCGCCCCTATCGAAATGCAGCAGCCGCGGCCGGGATTTGATCCCGCGGCCTCGTGCTTAGCAACGCAGCACCATCGCCGCTAAGCCACCGCGGCGGGTATGGCCGTTGGTAAACGGCCCGTCACTGCTCCCATGTGCGGTCAGCAGCGCAGGCTCCATAGGGCTGCCAACACAGGCTAGTCACCAGCCCGAGTGCTTCCGATAGCAACGTAGCTGGGGGTGAAGCCGGGGGCGGATCAGGAACTTCAGTGGCCACTTCGGCAGTGTGACAGCAAGCGGTGGACACCGACACGGCCCAGGAACGTCAGTGGCCCGAACGCCTCGACAGCACGTCTTCAACTGCCCCGGCGCGTCAACAATCAGTGACCTCGGGTGGCAGGAGCACAGCGGGCATTGGAGCCACCTGCTGATGTCGCAGCAACCGTTGTCAATGAATACCGTACCGCCAGCAGCTCGGCGGCAACCTCGGCAGCACGGATCTCGCACCACGCTGCGCGTGGTTCTTTCTTCGAGCGTTGAAAGCGCCCGGGGACTTCATTGCGTTGTGACGTCCACCCGCCACAATGAACCAGAACCGAATGGAAAAAAAAATATAAATAAGCCATTGTTAAGAACCGAGAGGCACAATACGCAAGATTAGGCCAGTGTCTACTCTACTTCTCCACCACCGGGGGGCACCACTTCCACTAACAAAAGGCTTCTTTTTTTTTCTCAGGAGGAGATTTATGGCGCGCACCTGCGAATGTTTAGTGTAGCCGATACCGCTCGAATCAGGAAAAGACTTACTTTACTGCGGCATCTATCGCCTCATTGCTTCACAATATGAACGAAAGTACATTTTTTGCCATAGTTTGTCGTTCGTGCGGTAAGGACATCATTGCTGTGTTTGAATGGTTTATTCTCAGTGGTGCCCCGTGGTGATATGATCGTAATGATCTCTTGCAAGTATTATACTCTTTCTAGGCTCACTTTAGTCCGTAAGCTTCTTTTAATGTAATTTAATTTGAATTATTTACCCTCAAAGCCTACATAGGCAACACGTAAGGGGTGGGGGTACAAATCATGAACAAAAAAGCTTAAGAACAAAACATATCTTTATATAGAAGTACAAGGCTGTAAGCATAACTATACACACGCAATATAAAGGCGTGGGAAATACAAGCACGAAATCTCAATACGTACAAGAAATGGAAGGCAGATATCGTGTACATTAAACGTAGCACACCGTCATATGCACTAAACACCTAAAATCGCCCCCCCCCCCCCTCCACTGAACGTGGGGACATATTCATCACTCCTCCCTTACTTACTTCGATATTGCTTAGTTCTTGGATAAACTTCTCAGTGTTAGTAATGCAGGCAATTCTGCGTGGAAGGCTGTTGCAGTCGTTATTGGCTAAATGTGAAAATTAAGATCTCACGAGGTCATCGTGTGCGAATGGAAACTTAACATTTAAATCGTGGTCATTATTATTATTATTATTATTATTATTATTATTATTATTATTATTATTATTATTATTATTATTATTATTCGGTTTGTACACATATAACACAAGGACACGAAGGAAATAGGAAGGGAGCAAGCTGACAACTGCCACCGACAGGGGCACAACGCCTGCCTACTCTTTCAGGAGGAGGGAATAGATGAAATGAAAACACGAGGAAAGAAAAGAGGAAATGAAGAAATGACGGAGACACAGACAGAACAAAACAAAATACAAATAATGTCTATAAAGGGGAGGCCAAGTCAGTGTCCTTCTGAAAAGTTAGCAGGGCTCGATGAGCCTGGTCACGTTGGGAAGCGCACCCCCTTGGAAATAGGCAATCGTCAAGGGTCGCACATTGCAGTCCAATACGTCCATATTCCTTAATTAGCAATGTGCGCTGCGCAACGAATGCGGGACACTCTAAAACAAGATGTTCAGGTGTCTCACAGGAGCCACAAAACGTACACGATGGGCTGTCCACGCGTCCTTGTCGGTATAGGCGTTCGCGCACCAACACAGACCCAACCCTTAACTTATATAGCAGTGCTCTAGCACGACGGGGCAAGCCTCGACCACGAACACGGGGAGGGAACGATCCGTCTGCAACACGCCGATCTGGGTGCTGCTTTAGGAGGTGTCAGCGTATCAGAAGACAAGCGTTTTCAACCATGCAGGAAATCTCAGGGCAGTCACATTCGTGGTGGGCACAACTTGAAGCGAGACGATCAGCCTCTTCATTTCCAGAGATGCCCACGTGCGAGGGTTTCCACTGGGCAATGAGGGACACTCCACAGGAAGTAATTTTGCCGGACGTTTCTTCAATACTGCATAAAATTGGGTTATTGACATCTTGTCTCAATCTGCTGAGGGCAGCACGGGGGTCTGTAAGAATGACGACCTTTAATGCTTTTAACTCTTCGTGTACGTACTTCAGAGCAACATCAATCGCGGCCAGTTCTGCAGTTGTTAATGAGGTTGGATGTATTATTTGAAACACCCGTCTGGTGCTAGTCGAAGGGCAGAAGAAAGCTGCAGAAGTGCCTTGGGCGTCGCTGTGTACAGATGCGTCCGTGAATACTTTAATATAACCTGCAAATTTTTCAAATAGGTGGGACTGGGCAAATTGAAATAGTGCCGAAACAGGCTGGCGAGACTTTTTGTGTATTTCGGGAATTGACAGATAAATGTGGAAGGAACATTTGTTGCGCTTCTTCGGAGTTGTAAATGAAATAGTGTCTCCTGAACTGCGAGTAATGTCCACAAACAATGCCGCCATTTTCCCCATTCGAGAGAACGGGCGCTGAATCAGCTGATTAATCAGTGCTTGGCCGTCTGGTGCTCGGTGCAAACGCTCGATATGGTGTAGCGCTCTCTGGTCTGCTTGCAAGTTCAGGGGCAACTGAACTGGTGCGCTTCTGTGAGTAGTGGAACAGATTGCGCCTCACGAGGTAAGCCAAGCGTGACTCGGAGAGCAACACGATGGTCCCGTTCCAATTGAGACATCACATCATCATATCAATTTTGATAAAACAGTTGCTATGACAATAACCACAAACAAAAAGCCACTGTCTCATACATACTACATTGCTAATAAAACTATTCAGTCAGTAACATCTGTCAAATATCTCGGACTAACTATCACAAGCAACTTAAAATGGGACAAGCATTTGAAGAACATTTGTACAACAGCGTTCAATAAACCTTGCCTTTTGCGCAGGAAATTGAAAGACTCACTGTCAAGTGTTAAACTCGAGGCATACCGCACTTTGGTTCGACCAGTCCTTGAGTACGCTTCCGCAGTATGGGACCCATACTACGTTAAAGATATTGCACAAGTAGAACGAATCCAGCGCCTCGCGGCTAGATTTATTGTATCTGATTATCGGTCTTCTTCATCTGTTACTGACATGTTGCAGCGACTGAATCTGGAACCCCTCTGTGTCCGCCGAAAGATTGCGAGACTAAAAATGCTTTATTTGATCAATCAGAACAAAATCGGTCTGCCGCGCGAAACTTATCTTTCCCGCGCACAACACAGGTCTTCTAGAATTAACCACTCAAATGTTATCCGCCCGTATTTTGCGAGAACGAAGCTGTTTCAGAAGTCTTTTTTTTTCGCTCACAATTGAAGAGTGGAATTGTCTGCCAGCGTCTGTTGTTGATTGTACAAATGTAAAGTCCTTTGTGAAATCTTTATCATTGCACTTGATGTAAACCTCTCCTGCTTGGGCAGCATTGCTGCCTGCAGTATTTTGAAATAAATAAATAAATAAACATCTGGTGGCGCGTTCAAGACTGGAAAGGCATACATCACGCCAGAGAGGACAGATGATTGGTATACCTGAAGTGCTGTCGTCTGGTCGCAGCCAGCGCCCCTAGCAGTCAAGGCGGCCACATAATTGAGCAGCCACCAGGATTTGCATCGCACAGAGGTAATGGCAGGGCGCCAAGAGAGGCGATCATCGATAATTACGCCCAGGTAGCGGTGGCGTTGTACCCATTGTACTGGTGTCTCTCCGAGGTACAGCCGGCTCATGCTTCGACGCACCCGTTGCCTTGGATGATACGCAATTGCGGCTGACTTAGCTGGTGAAATCTGCAGACCAACTTCCTCCAAGTACTCTGAAGTCGCATTCAGAGCTCTCTGCAAGATTCCGCGAGGACGTGGACCGTGGTGCGAAGGACCGCTGATCCACAGTGCAATATCATCAGCATAGATTGCTATGCATATTGGAAAGTCAGGTTCCGGAGGCAATCGGCTTGGAAGTCCAACAAGTACGCTGCTGAAGAGAAGCGGTGACAAGAAGCTGCGTTGCGGTAAACCGCACTTAACAGGGCCAGAATCACTTGTTGCTCCTCCTACACGCACTTTCATGTGGCGCTCAGATAGAAAGTTAAGCACGAAATGAAGCAGTCAACCCGAAATTCCCGCATTCATAAGGGCGATAATAATCGCCTTATGGGGAACAGAATCGAAAGCTTGCTGTACGTCCAGGAAGAGCATGTATGCAGAGTGCTTGTTTTCTCGAGCAGACTCTAGAGATGATACGAGGTCTGCTATGCTATCGAGGGCTGAACGGTGACGACGAAAGCCGCTCATGACATCAGGAAAGAAATTCAGCTCCTGTAGGCTGCCATGTAGAAGAAAGAGTACCATTCGTTCCATCAGCTTCATAACATTAGAAGTTAGCGATATTGGCCGGTAAGACTTTAGGTGTTTTTCAGGGCGGCCGGGCTTTAACACCTGTATCACCACAGATGATTTCCAATCATTGGGCATCAGAGACGTTCGCCACACTTCGTTATATGCGTCCAAGACATCTTGATGAAAGGCCTCATCGATGTTTCGTAACGCCTGGTACGTAACACGGTCTTCACCAGGGGTGGTGCGACGTTTGGAGAGGCTGAGCGCTTGAAGCAGCTCCTCGAGAGTAAAGTCTGCTTCATCCATCTGGCAGGCCGGACCATAGCAGAACGTTGTGATGTTCTGACTTGTCAGAGGATTAAGGTCATTGTTTGCGTTGTCACTTGATATAGGAGGTACGAAAAGGCCGGCAAATGCGTCCGCAAGAATTTTCGGAGTCCGGCAAGTCGTTATGCACAAAGCAGCAGTTGGATTCTTGCAGATCTCAGGAGTGCGGAGAGCCTTCAGTATTCGCCAAACACTTCCAAAACCATTTGCCGTATGCAGCGAACTACACAGTGCTGCCCAGCTCTTTCGACGAAGTTGTTTTGTGTGCCGCCGTATGGCTGCGTCTAGGCGGTTATACACCGTCCAATCGGAGCTTCTTTTAGAGCGCTGCGCTCTCCTGTAAGCGTGGCGTCGACAGGCGCGTAGCCTCAAGAGCTTAAGATCAGGGTTCGGTTTATCTATTCCCCGCCGTCGTCTTACGGTAGCTTGTTGAAGACACTCGCTCACCAATTTAAACAACTTGTCGTGTGATGGGGCCTCTGAAATCAGCTGACGGAACTTGTTCCAGTTTGTCACTGTGTAGGCGGCAGTGTGGCGGCTAGGAGTATGTTCTAGAATCAACCAAATTGGTAGGTGATCTGAGCCCCATGGGTCAGATTCACATGGCCAGGCCAGATACACATCTCTTGTTGATATCGCAAGGTCGATGGTGGACTGTTCCTTCACTCTGTCCACAAATGTAGGTGAGCCGTCATTGAGTGTTAAATTTGTAGATCATGTCTAACAATAAGCTCGTTTCCTCTTTTCCACGCTGGTCTTGTGGACGAGAACACCAGCGAGGATGGTGAGCATTGAAGTCTCCGCATAGCACAAATGATGGGCCATACCCAGAGACTAAGAACTCCAATAAGGTGGTGTCTGAAGATCGTGTCGGTCGCTAATAGATGCTTGCCATAGTCGTCATCGTATCTCTGAGACTCCCAGTAACAGCTGTACATTCAAATTCGGCATCGCAGATATCGTTTGTGTCAATAACTGCGAAATGTAGGTCAGCTCGGACGTATAGCGATGCTTTTGAAGTATTTCGCGCATGCGGGGCGTCCGTGCACTGGAAGGACCCGCATGCCAGCGTTGTGCATCGAGTGTTACTGTGGATGCCTACATAACCTGGAAGTCTAAATTATTCTTTTCTTACATTGCTTTCTTGAAGCGCTATAACATCTGGCGGGGTGTTCATTGCGAGGAACCGAAGGACTAGATCGGCATGCCGCGGTCGTAAGGACTTGACATTCCATTGCAGCACCGAGGGACGGGGCTTTCCACGAGCATTCATGTTGCTTCTATTGAAGGCTGTCGAGCACAGGAACAAGAGCCTCTAGAACTTGCTCTGCGGCTAATGCTGCTGGTGTTTGACGACCGGCAATCAGAGATCTAACGACGTTGACAAGCATCCTAAGCAGGCTGATAAGTTTTTCGTCATCGTTGACCAAGACCGCTGTAGGCACCCTATTTAGACAGTTTTCTACTGTAAACGATGCCTTGGATGGAGTTGGTTCCGAAGCTTTCGGAGGCGTGATCTTGGCAGATACTGGTTCGGACTGCTTTCGATGGAAGCGCCGGCCACGATATCGCAGATCTAGAGACAGAAATTCCGTTTCCCACTTTCCTGCCGACGCGCGGTGTCCTTAATATTCTTCGTCCGTGCAGGCACATCTTCAGTTTTGCGATTTGTAGCCGCTGGACGGGCACTGCGGCTACTCAGCTTCTCTCCTGATGCCTTCTTCTTAGCTTTCTCTTTCAGAACCTTTTGTTTTTTCTTCAATGTGGGATATTCTTTGTCTGTTGCCAAGTGTTCACCATTACAGTTCGGGCACCAAGATGTCAGACTGTCGCAAGAATTTGCGTCGTGATTTTGACCACATCTGGCACAGACCACAGTACTTATGCAGAAACCCTGCACATGACGAAGTTTTAAACATTTGTGGCACTGTAAGGGTCTCGGTACGAAGGGCCGAACTGGGTATCGCACTAGTTCAGCCTTTATATGACTAGGCACTTTTGCACAGTCGAAAAGAATCTTCACACACTTTGACGAACCGAGCCATCGAGCACTGATGATTTTGCATGGTGGCGTGCAAACGATCATACTTTTTAAGAGGTCGTCTTGAAGTTCTAGGTCAACATCAGATATGACGCCAGCTGTTACATCCGCGCCCTGTGGTATGTAAGCCCGCGTGTTGACACCACAGAGTTGAGACCAGCCAAGTAGAGTTTGCACCGTCTTCTCTTCTGTTGTGTCCTCGGCAATAATATTATTCCTTGGGTTCACTCGAAACTCTTGAATAAGACCCGGTGCCAGTTTGAAGAAAAAATCATGCAGTTTCTGTTAGGAGATAGTATTCAGGCTTACCATCACGTCGACCGGTACGAAGGCTACTGTCGTAGTCACGATGCTGTTGTATATGATGGTTGCTTCGCTTGATGACGATGTCGAAGACTTTCGTATTGAACGCCGATGCTTAGCAGGTATGAAGGCATCCTAGTAATCCGATCTCGTGTCAGACTCGGGATCGGCAGTTTCTGATTCCACTGAGGAGCTGAGGCGCCTCCTTACGACGGGAGGTCTGTCCCTGCCGCTAGACGGGTCCACCACGACCTCCTCCATAGCAGGCTTCGCAGGGAGGGCCTCCCAGCAAAGCAGCAGTCTTAAAGGCCCATACAAACAGCGCTGGGTGTTGCTGATGCACGATTAAACACAAAAATTAGAAAAAAAAACTTCAGCATCAAAGGAACCACCAGCCGAACGCACGAACTCGTTTGAAATCGTGGTCAATACGTGGAAAAATACGTAGCGAAAGTTTATTGTTGTTGTGTAGTTGTTAAGATGATGATAGCTAGGGTTTATGGAAGAAAGTAAGCCAAGCTATCTAGCGACTGCTTTCTAACGTGTCCAGGTCAAGGGATCTTTGAATCTTTGAAATGTTCGCGTATGTGAAGCAATGCCTTGAAATAAACTAGCTCCTTCTCTCATTTCACTGAGATGACGCACTAGTGTTTATTTTATTCAGTGAATTTCTTGACTTGTCTCGTCAGGGAATCAGTCGAATTGGCGTTCATCGGCACATTTACAACGTCGCAAAGCTGGCACTTACAAAGCGATCTTTTCACACCGCTACTTTTAGATACGAGTGACCGGATGTCGCGAAATGGTTGCAAGGAAGAACGTGCTGTCAGTGCTGGCCGAGGTGCCTTCAGTAGCACAGATAGCCGTTGCCATCCATGCTTCATAGCCCGTTCCCGCAGGAAGTGACGTCAGGATGTAGCAGCGTCAGCTCTTTCATGCCCGGGAGCCGGTTAAGCGGTATTCGAACGAGGGAGCCCTGGACGTTGAGGGGAGCGTGACGTAGTTATTTGTCACGCGCCCCCGCGCTCACATGGACTGTGCCGGTAGGGAGGGATATCAATGTTGGCAGACGGTTTCAGCCACGTGTACACTCAACAACAACATGCCCACTCCCGCGCCTACGCGCGGGAGCGAGTTTACTGTAGCGAGACATAACAATGTTGCAGTTTCGCCAGGAAGGCGAAGCATTGATATAGATATATCGGGTTTTTCAGCGAACACTTTCAAAACTTTTTAAAAGTTGCCTGTGGCAGATAGCACAATTCTAGTTCACGAGCTGGTCTATTCGAAGAGGCGGACATTACTTGAAAAAAAATTGAAATGCATAATTGCTTAATTAACAAGAATTCACTAATTAAGTTTTTCATTAATCACCTTATGGCCCATATTGAAAGTTACGCATTCTAGCCGTGAAATTCGCTGGGCGGATCAAGTTGGAACGAATTATCAGGATGACATCAGTTTCGAGATATTAAGTCCCGAACTTTGCAGAGAAATGCATTGGCGTTCCAGTTACTGTCTTACCAAAACGTTGTTTTATGCATTGAAGCACAAAAGTAACTGGAACGCCCATGAGTTTCTTCGCAAAGTTCGGGAATGAATATATCGAAAAATCTTACCTAGATGTTAAGGTTCAGAATAAGCAGAACGACAAAGATTTTTTTCGGCTTCAGAAAAAGGTGGCAAGGTTTCGGCCGTTACTAAATGGAAGGTGAAGGTGATTTATAAATGATACCGTGTTGTTATAATCGAAAACACACATGCTATAAATACTTTCATAACGTCAACCCCACAATTAATACGAAAAGAGATAAATGTAAAAAAAAGTAATGTTAGATGTTAGAAAAAGAATACACTGACAAATAAAGTTGCAAGCCTAAGTACGGTCCACCGGACGCAGAAAGACTATGAGTCGAAATTTGCCGAACTGGAATAATAAACATAAAATTGGCTCTCTTTTGTTCTGATATCTCCTATGGTGAGTTAACTAGATGTTCATTCAGTGCAGAGTGTTCGTTAAGCGATTTCTGAAAAAAAAAGTTTTTTTCCTCAGCGTGCGGTTCACAGTTAGCAAGAAATTGTGAACAACGAGTTGCAAACAAGCATTTCTACTTTTTAGACAGATGAGTTAATCATACAAGGGCTGGAATACAGAAAAATAAACTGTCTCCATTACACAAATGGGTTCGATAGACCCCATATTCGATGTTAACGGGAAAAGTTTCATTGCCTCGGTAGTGAATAAATGTAGCTAATCCAATCGTTAAATACTATTGCCAATGATTCCATAAACAAAAGCGCCATAAAATTAATTATAAGCGGGCTTCCATTACCAAGAGAAAGTATTTACAGGGACGCGAGCGAGCATTGTCAGGGCTTGAATTATTATTCTCAGAACACTATGTGTGCGAAGTTGTGTATTGCTAGAAAACAAAATCAATTATCGGTGGTTAATTTATGGGGCGAAATCACCGCACACCTCTTGTTGGAACGAAATTCGCCACGTGTTCTCTCCGTCGACCGAAACAATAGAGCCTCGCACCGGCGTATTTCGCAAGCGGAAAGTTCGTAAGATAAAAGGAAAAAAAAAAAGAGTTCGCAACAGTATTTTGACAGCAGCACCTATAGAAACTGATGACGCTGTTCAAGACGAAAATCTTGCGCACGTGTATGGTTTTCAGCCGATCATACTTTTTCCAAGTTGTTGAATGCCATTTCACGTGTAGCAAGAACCTTCAATTTAGCGTACGCATTTTGGAAAGCACGGAAGACTTACCGCGAAAAAATCTCGGTGCACGAGTTCGTCTTTGAGGTGGATTTCTCAATGTTTTGTGAGGCTCGCAGCGAGATGAAATGTTCTAATTACCCCCGGTCGAGAATTCCTAATGACGCTCATGAAAGGCTTCGTTGCTAACGACTGGATCACCCCGCAGGGGCGTCTGTGCGAGCAGGCGTTTGGTGTGTTGAGACACCACGGACCCGAGCACATGAGGCGCTTAAGCGTGCGTGGCTTAGCCGTGTCCGGGGAAAAGGGGGTCCTGGGGGTTGAGCCGTTGCCTGAAGTTTGGACCTTTATGGCCCACCGGTGGAGGCAACACACTTATTAGGCCTCCGCTTCACGTAAGCGGCAGCCGCCCCCGGACTGACTCGCCCGGGGGAAATCGGTAGTTACCTTTTCCTATCCTCCTCTCCAATCTTCGGCTTTCTGTCTTACTTTCAATCTTTCCTCTATTCTTCTATGCTCCTTACACTGCTGATTTTCCAAGCAGCGAGGGTTTGCCTTGTGTGGGTAGCCAACCTTGGGTATACCATATTTGTTTATAGCGGAAGCGTGCAGCGGACGTTTGTGGGGCTTGTGTTTGCAGGTCCTACAGCGTCCCCATGTTGGGCTCCACGGTGGGTGGCTAGCGTTCGTGCCGAAACAGTAACATTCGCATTGCTAGTTATTTTCCCGCATTTTCTGATCGCCCCCCCCCCTTCCGGAAAGAGGGGGCGCACCGAAGAAGTATTAAATTTTTTGGACGACAGACTGAGAACTTTCCACGCCACAACGTGATACACAGTGAGAGGCCAGAAAAGGCCGTGAGAGTGATCTCGCCCTTTAGTGTTGAAAATACCTTGACAGAGACCAAAGGGACTAGGTAAAAGGTGACGAAGGTGGCCAGCGGTGACCTTCTTTTGGAGCTCCGCGATAAGAAACAGCATGATAAACTGCAGAATCTAGTGTCGTTCGGAGCTTTCCTGTGACTGTGATTCCACACCGCACCATGAACACCACCCGCGGTGTTACTTCTGATGATGACTTGTTGGAGATGATGGAGGGTGAACTTTTGGAAGGATGGAAGGAACAAAATGTTTTGAATGTAAAGCGAATAAAGATGAGGCGCGACAGTAAGGAGATTCAGAAAAACACATAATTCTTACTTTTGGTTCAAGTGTTACCCGAGACCATTGAGGACAGGTACGTGAAAATACGTATCAGGCCGTAAGTACCAAACCCGGTCCGATGCTTCAAGTGCCAAAGGTTCGGCCACAGTTCACAGAACTGTCGAGGCCGACTGACGTGTGCTAAGAGTAGTGCACAAGAACACATATCTGAATCGTGTGATAACTCTCTCCGCTGTGTGAACTGTGATGGGGAGCACGTCGCATACTCGGAGTCCTGCCCATCTTGGAAGAAAGAAAAGGAAATTGTAACTATCAAAGTGAAAGAGAATATCTCATTTAAAGAGGCACGAAGGCGGATGTCACACCTGCCGAAAAACAGCTTTGCCGAAGTGGCGTGTCAGGGGGCAGCGCCACAACGGCCTCCGGCGGCTGTCCGGCCTACTCGCCGTGAGCCGGTGGCCATGACATACGGACTCCCGTGGTGATTGCAGCCAGCGCTGCTCCGCCCTCCCAGAAGGACCTATCGACTTTCGGGTTGGTGGCTTCCGGCATTTCATCTCTTGAGGTGAGGCCTTCAAGGCGAACAAACCGCTCGAAAGAGCGGGTGTCCAGCGCCCCGGAAAAGGCGATGTATACATCCTTCTAGCCACCAGGCATGGCAAGCGCCTAAGGAGCGGCGGGAGTCTCTAGACCGCTCCAAAAAAGGGAAACCCGCATCACAGGGCCCGAAAAGGGCTCTGTAAGTTAAGTTAGCTTTCATTTATTAGACACACAGCATCATCCTCGTCTGCAATATGGACAGACAATTATTGCAGTGGAATGCGAGGGGACTTATACACAATCTAGATGATGTTAAAGAACTTTCTAAACTAAGTCCAAAAGTGCTGTGTGTGCAGGAAACACACTTAACATCTACGCCAGTAGCGGTCCGACGGGGGGGGGGGGAGGGTTCGGGTTTTGTGACCCCCCCCCCATGCGTCCAGCCCCACCAGTCCAACGCGTACCTTCAGTGCTCTGTTCACATTGCGATTCCAATTCAGGAGGTGGCTTGAGGTCGAATGTTCCTGATTAACAAAACTACTCTATCACTGTCTTGTATTTATTCATTCACTCTTAAATTACTTTGAGTAAAACGCTGAATAAATAAACATCGTAATCATCCTTGCTGTCATTATTAATGCAATTATTCGGCATTTTATTTGCTGTTGGATTCCTCTGGGTAAAACAAGGAACTTGCATATTATGCAAAGTGCTTGCTTCCTCCCCCCCCTCCCTCGCCACAAAAATTCAACCACCCCCTGGCAGAGATCCTGCCGTTCGCTACTGTTACACAGACAAACTTTATCACACAATTTGCAATTTGTCGGAAAGACCGCGACGATGCTCACCTCTCGTCGGGTGCTATGGCTATAAAAGTAGATAAATGCCTGTCAGCAATTACAACTCCGAACGTCCCTTGAAGCAGTTGCTGTCGCAGCACTGCTCTTCAGTAAGCTGGTGACTATTACTTCTATTTACACCCCTCCCAGCTATCAACTTCACAGAACAGAATTTCAGGACCTTATTGATATAATATACACTCGTAGGAGATGTAAACGCGCATAGCACCCTGTGGGGAGACTCACGTTGTGATGCGAGGGGCCGCCTAATAGAAAATTTCCTTTTTACGACGGTGAATGCCTCCTTAACAAAGAAGAACCAACATTCTATAGCGTTGCACGTAAAAAATTCTCCTCGACAGACATAAGCATAGCATCAGGTACACGTTTGCTGTACAGTGGAATGTCATAAAGAACTTTTATGGAAGTTATCATTTTCCGACTGTTTTAAAGCTAACACAACCACATTAATGCTATCCACAAGTTCCCAGATGGAAAGTCGATTCAGGCTACTGGACGCATTTTCGTGAACTTACGCTGTCGATCTAGGATCCTGTCTCTGCTCTGAGTATTGATGTTGCAGTGGCATACATAACAGCGTTTACAATTGAGGCCACATCAGTATGCATTCCACAAACTAAAGGCTCGGCTTCTAAACGACGTATTCCCTGATGGAATGAGGAATGCAAGGCAGCACGAAGGAGGCAGAACAAGCGTTGGTGCCTCCCACGTGACTCACAGGCGGCAGAGAACCTCACAACCTTTAAACATGAAATCACAAGGCAGGCGAACAAGACGTGTTCCTAGAAGGGAGAGCTGACAAAAGTACATCTCGCGCAATAATTCGTATACGCAAGAAGGAAAAGTAAGGAACTGGGTAACAAAATTATTATTTCGGCCGTCTTACCATTTGTCGCTGGTCGATGATCAAGGCAACAGTCTTGAAGACCAGACCAATGCCCTTGGAGAGCATTTTGAGCCTGTTTCTACTTCTGAACAACATTCCGAAGCTTTCTTGAAGTACAATAATAGTTTTAGAATAGCGTTTACAACCAAATGTAAAAGCATTACGTACGTAAAGAAATAGCACGGTCCTCTTAGCGCATGCTCCGAACGTTATTGGGTTTCTGCGGTTTACGTGCGCTATGATAACGTACGTTATTTGGCGAGTTTAAGGTTCGTAATGTTGGCGGACGCTAAGAAATAGCGTTGTTGAACATGGCGGCACCTATGGCTCCCACCTTTAGCTTGAATTCTCATGGCCACGCTCTCACTCGCGTTGATCGCCAGCAACTATTGAAATGAGCTCTTGATTTCTCTAAACTTACCTTAAACGGCGGTTATGAGCACAAAGCGCGTCCAATTTCTGAGATCGTCCAGAGATTCTGGCGCCCGTAGGCCTAACGAGATGCGTTCGCATAGCAACAGGATGGTTGCTAAAGAATTGTCTTGGCTTGGATACGTTTCGCACGAGGCACCAGACGGTGCCCTGTTTTATAAGGTCTTCCTTACGTTTGCGTTCCCGAACAGTAAACTAAAAAGTCTTAAAAGGACACGAACCGTAACGTCCCGCAAAGGTGCTTACGTTTAACGTACAAAAGGCAACAAACGCTATTCTGAAACTGTATAATATTACAGAAAGTAAGGCATTGAATCGCATATGCAGTGGAAGTGAACAGTACAGCCGTCCTTTTGGTTTAGGCGAGCTGAGAGCTACTTTGAATACTTGTGAGAAGTCTGCTCCGGGAACTGATCTGATTATGTACGTGAAAATAAAACACCTTCACCGTGATACATATACGATGTCTGTTAGAAAAGTATCTGACGTTATTTTTTTGCGAACACCTGATGGATATGAAACAAGCGCGCTTGCATCAGCCGACCTTGAACAATCGTGCGCATGCGCGAATTTTTTTCTCGCCTGCCGATAGCGTCAGGCGCTGGGACGCAGCGTTCGAGTGAGGTAGTGCGCAGTGCTGTCGTCGGCTTTTTTTATTGCAAGGAAAATGACGGAGCGACTGGAGCAGCGCTACTGCATCAAATTTTGCCAGAAACTGGGCGACAGCCGAGTGGAAACCATTCGGAAGATTCAGACGGCTTTCGGTGACGATGTTATGAGCAGCACGCAGATTAAGGAGTGGTTCAACCGGTTTAAAGAGGGCCGCACATTGGTGGAGAGCGAGACACGCTCCGGTCAGCCATCAACATGCCGAAATGACCAGGTAATTGCCGAAGTGAACGCTGTGGTGATGTGGGACCGTCGTGTGACTATCCGAGAAATTGCGGAAGAGGTGGGCATCAGCACTTTTTCTGCACATTCCATCATGACCGAAGATTTGGCCATGAAGAGAGGTGCGGCCAAATTCGTGCCGAAGCTACTCACGGTGGAGCTCACGGTAACCTCGTGTTGAAGTATCACAGGACATGCTGGATTCCACTAACAGTGACGCTGACTTCATGAACACCATAATCACTGGCGACGAGTCTTGGGTGTACGGGTACGACCCGGAAACCAAATCCCAGTCGTCACAGTGGAAGCATTCCACGTCACCAAGACCAAAGAAGGCTCGCCAAGTACGCAGCAACGTCAAAGTGATGCTGACTGCTTTCCTTGACTCCCGCGGTGTGCCCGGTGTGGTACAACACGAGTACGCACCACAGGGTCAAACAATCACCAAAGAGTACTACAGGGATGTCCTCCGTCACCTACGTGATGCTGTGCGGCGCAAGAGACCGGAGTTGTGGTCGACAGGAAATTGGCACATCCATCACGAAAATGCTCCTGCGCATTCCTCGCACTTCATTCAGACTTTTGTTTGGTGAAAAACCAGACTCCTGTAGTTCAACAGGCTCCATACTCTCCTCATGTGGCCCTCTGTGACTTCTGGCTGTTTCCCAAAATCAAGGGGCCATTGAAAAGAGCGCGATTTCAGACAAAAGAGGACATTATGGCTGCAACGACAGCTGAGCTAAACTCCATTCCGAAAAAGGCCTTCTCAGAATGCTTCCAACGATGAGAGCACCGCTGGGAGAAGTGTGTAGAGTCCCAAGGAGACTACTTTGAGGATGATTAGGTTTACAACACTCCAGTTATGCCAGTTTTTTTATTTCTTTGGCAAAAGATGGGATACTTTTCTAACAGACCTCGTATAGCTCTGTTGTACATTTTTAACACTATCTGGGCAATGGGACACGTTGCGTTAGAATGCTAATGGGCGATTGTAGTCCCTATCTTTAAACAGGGTAAAGATCCATCTTCTGTGGCAAGTTATTGGCCTATAGCACTAACAATCTGCCTCTGCAAGTTTCTGTTCACAAACAGTTTTTCCTGTCGGCGTTATTGACATAGAAAAGGCTTCTGACCCCACCTGGCGCTACGGAATATTGCGAGATCTCTCGGAAATGGGCACACGCGGCAACATGCTTAATGCAATAGCAAGTTATTTATCCAATCGGACGTTATGCGTTAGAGTTGGGAATGCTTTGTCCAGACCATTTATCCAGGAGACTGGGGTACCACAGGGTGAAGTACTTAGTTGTACCCTTTTCATTGCAAAAATGAATCCGCTACGTTCATTTATTCCACGAAGTATGTTTTACTCCAGTTATGTTGGCGACGTGCAGATGGAATATAAATCCTGTAACATCGCCATCTGCGAGTGACAGGTTCAGCTTGGCCTGAACAAAGTATCGAGATGGGCACAATAGAACGTATTTAAGCTAAATTCCTTAAAATGCTCCTGCGTCCATTTTTTCAAGAAATAGAGGCATGATCCCAGAGCCCCTTATTGAGCTGCATGGTCAACCCTTACCTGTAAGCAGACAACGAAAATGTTCGGGTATCACTTTAGACACGAAGCTACCTTTTTTCCACAGTTGAAGTACCTTAAGAACGAATGCCAAAAAAACAATGAACATTGTTAACATCATTTCGCGCACAACATGGGGTAGTTACAGGAAGTGCCTCATGAGCATTTACAAAAAACTCATACGGACGCGCTTAGATTACGGGGCTATAATGTATCAATCGCCTACTTCTATAGCGCCTTGAAGATGTTGGATCGTGGGGGCCATCCCAATCATCTCTTCTGCAGCTCTACCAGGCACTTTTTGTTGGATACCTCCGCTACAGCGCACCTGTACTTTCTGGGATTAGTTCATCTGCCCTCCGCACACTTGAAGGCACTCAGGCTCGCGCACTAAGAATTTGCCTAGGGTTACCACGATGTACTTCCACATGGGGCACTATTGCAGAGGCACGCGCATGCCCAGCTCGAGTGTATCTGCAACATGAGCCAATGCGAGTGCATTTAAGGCTACTGACAAGGCATAGGAATCATTCACTGACAAATGTCACAAGTATACGGCCTGATGCCGCCTACTCAGGAGCCGTATTGTCGCAACGGGATCTACTGCCGTCGGACTTCGCACCACATGGCATACCGGAAGCTCCACTCTGGACGATGGCACAGCCGAAGGTGAAAATCTCAATCCCCGGAATAACGAAAAAGTCGAAAATGCCGCTTGCGGGTCTCAAACATTTCGCGTTATCCTACATTGCTTACAAGTACGGATATACCGAACATGTTTTTGCAGATGGTTCTGTTACACAGACCTCTTCCGCGACAGCTTACACGGTACCTGCAATGGGGATTACGCAGCGGTTCAAGATAGGACACAAAACATCGTCTACAGCAGCTGAGTTGACCGGTATTCGAGAAGCAGTCCGCTGCATAGTACAACAAAACCTCGCTAATTGGACAGTGTTCTGCGACTCGAAACCGGCGCTGCAACTCATAAGCAATTATATGAATCCCAGAAGCGCATATAGCCCTCTAATCTACGACATCATGGCTCTGCTTACTGAGGCGTCTCAATCCGGACATACCATTGCACTGCAGTGGATTCCCAGCCACTGTGGAATAGCCGGAAATGAGCAGGTTGACGCGGAAGCAAAAATGGCGCACACTGACGGGAAGATTATAAAACTTCCCTTTTGCCGTTACGACATCAACGCCTTGCTACACAACTCCATCAAAACGTCTATGGAGCGACAATGGGACAACCCCGAACATCGACAAGAGCGCCTCTATAGACTTGACGCCGGTTTGCGATTCCGACTTCCACTTCGGATGCGGAGAGGCCAGGAAACACTTATCCATCGATTACGGCTTGGTGTGGCGTACACTCGCAAATACCTTCACAAGATTGGACGAGAACGGGACCCTGATTGTAGCGTCTGTCACACCCCCGAGACAATAGAACACATACTTTGCGTGTGCCCTCAATATGCGACCGAGCGAAGGACACTAAAACATATTGTTGACTGTTTGGACTCCCGCCCCTTTTCGGAAGCCAAGGTTTTAGGCGCATGGAGAAGCGTTGATCATGCCCAGCGCACCATAAGATCACTTTTGAACTTTATGTGTGAGACGGGCTTAGACGGTCGTCTCTAGGAACTGTGCAGTGAGCAGTGCGCGAAATGTGTTTGTGGGATGACATTCTGTGTGGACAACACTACTCCTGCGTGTAGTGTGTGAAAAGTGCACAACCGCGTATTGGACAACGTGTGTAAATAGTAGCTCATTGTACGATATCATAATCACCTATCACCTACCTCTCTCTGTATCTCCACTTCCCCTTACCCCAGTGAGGAGTAGCAGGCTAGAGACACGCTCTCCAGGCCGACCTCTCCTCCCTTCTCTTCATTAAAATCTACTCTCTCTCTCTCTCTGGATCCTGTTCTACACCTAGGTATCTGCATGGTGACTGGTGCCTTCAGGACAAGTCCTGTAGAGAGTCTCTACGTTGAATCTAACGAGTGGTCGCTCGATCTTCAGAGGTCGTACTCCAGTTTCATAGGCTTTCTGAAAGTGAATGCAAACCACCAAAATCCCTCTTACGTAACCGTAAACGACGTGACATCTGCAGTGCTGTTTAATAATCAACCTGCAGCTAGAGAACCATTCTGTATGCGCGTAAGAAAACTTTGTGAGGTATAGGGCGTTGAATCCTGGACCATAGCCTGATGGCCCCAGCGATGTCATTGCCGTCGTGGCAGTGGTAGCTAATAGAATGCGATACATCATTCGTAGAGGTGACAAAACGTGCTCTAGAAGCACATATTTGAATGCATTTTCTAGACCTTGAGTCGAAGTACTCGTGCACAGAATTTACGCCGATGCTTCTAAGTCGCATGCCGGCGTGTTTTAAGCAGCAATCGGTCCATCCTTCTCGGAAGCCGATGTCCTGCACCTAGAAACAAATGCCTTTACGACTGAAGCCTATCCGTTATTGTCCGCTGTGAAACATATAAGGAAATTATAACACCAAAACAATTATATTCAAAGAGTCTCTAAGTGTCGTAAAAGCCTTAATGTCACTGCGTAAACACAGAAACCCTGTACTTAGTGTGCTCTATTCCGTTCTTTGCACAACGTATACATGTATACTTAACCAGCATGTCATTGCATTGTAAGCTGAGTGCCTAGTCATAGAGGCATCGAGGGTGATATGCTAGCAGGTGAAATTGCCACATCAATTGCATCACAAACTATTCTTCCTACCGCTGCTGTCCCGGCCACAGATCTGAAGCCTTTATCACGAAAGAAACTGCGAAGCCACTGGCAACGTTTGCGGGAGGCTGAAATGAATAATAAACTTCACGTGATTAAGCCACTGTTAGGTTTCTGGCCCTCCACAACAAAAACGACGTACTGAAGTCCCATTCTGTCGACTCAGGATAAGACACACATATGGCACCCACAGTTTTTTACTGACTGGTAATGGACCTCCAACTTGTGGTAGATCTGGTGATATTCTGACCGTCCTCCACGTCCTACTGGAGTGTTGGGAAGCAGAAGCTGTGAAAACGAAACACTTTTAAATAGCATACCGGCTGCACATCCCTCTGCACCCGGTAATGTTTCATGGTCCAGAACCATTTTTTTACACCAAAGCAGGAGACGTTGTGTTACATGTTACTAGCCCAAAAAATTCGTAGTGAATCTGCTCTCCAGAGGATGCCGCTGTGATAGTAGTTTTGTATAGCACATACCTCCAGGCCCTTGCGTTTCAAGGGCTGTGTTAAGGCTGTAGTGCCTGATGCAAATGTTTGCCTCTGACATATTTTAGTATATCATCATTCTTTCACACTGTATTTTTTGTGCCTATAGTACACCTCATTAGCTATTGTCGTAATTTTACTCCATATAGATTTTGCGCACTTTACAGCGACCGTTTTTTAGGCCCCTTTGCAGCCAGATCACGTTTACATATCGTAATTCATCGCTTCACTGCGAACTCAACAACAATAGCCTGGCGCTCTTTGGCCATACCTGGCCCTTGCGCCAGAAAACACCACATTCATCAACGACTGGATCTCAAGTTATTTGCCTGTAGAGCTGAGAGAGAGAGAGAGTAAGAGCGAGAGAGAGCAATTAAATACAAAAGCGACTGCAAGAAAGTATGAGCATGAGTTTTTGTTTACCCTTTTCGGTGGGCCAGATAAACAGCGAGAAACACAGTTCTATCTTTGTGACAGAACAAGCGGAACAGTTTTGTTCCTTTCTGTCACGTGTGCATATATGCTGGACTGTAGCAACACACTCTTCCTGGGTGAAACCTTGAAGCACCGTTTTTCTCTAAGAACAAAACACGCTCAACGAATTGGAATTTAAGATGTGATGCCACTTTGAGGACAAAATATTTTGTTTTAGGGAATAAGATCTTTATTACCAGTGTTGCTTGTTCGGAAGACAATTTTTATATGATCTTCGTGCCCAAAACTGTAAAAAAATATTAAAAATTTTTCAATGCTATGTTTTTGTCGAAGAGTATTCAATTTGCCTCTCACGTCAACAGTCATAACTCCCAAACAAATTGGTATGTTGCATAATGCTTTGGAATTTATGCAGGTGTATCTACTGTGGTGTGCAGTGAACTAGAATAGAAAGTATCTGATCAGTGCGTGGGCAATTATCCGTAAAATACTGCGCTCATACACAAAAACTGGCTTTTCGCAAGGCAATGTCACGAGATAACAGGTCATATTATAAAGATTT
The DNA here is from genome assembly GCF_013339745.2 of Dermacentor silvarum. NCBI lineage: Eukaryota > Metazoa > Arthropoda > Arachnida > Ixodida > Ixodidae > Dermacentor > Dermacentor silvarum. The sequence continues at coordinate 309,914,368 of NC_051154.1, forward strand.
ACAAGTGGATTCTAATAAATCTAGTTAATTGCGTGCCTGAATGTTTAAGAAATTAGCCTGGAAATTTGTTAGAGTAAATCTTGATTGAGCGGAACATTATCAATGTTGGCGTAACAAAAGCAGGAACAAACTTGCATTTTGAGATAAAGATGACTTATTATTATTAGTTGCATTATACTGTTACGGTGAGGAAAGCAGACAATCTCGACGACGGAGAAGAGGACGAATTGGCAACAGGGGGCCGTTCCAGAGAGTGTGCTTGCCCGAGATCGCCTAGCCCTGACCCAGCCTACTTCCGGGTTTGCTGTCAAGTAGCCGGTGGTTATTCTCTTACATTTATTGTTTTATTTCACATCTTTTTTGATTGAAAGTCGTGGTTCATTTTGAGTTGATGTCTGTCTCATCTCCAGGCCAGAGGGCCTCCCGCTGGTCTGCTTCCATCCCTCCTCAGGATATACCGGTGGAGCTGTTTCTTCGAAGCGGAACCAGCAGCATTCCTGTGGCTTTGGTACCCACAAATGGGGGATGATCCGTATGAAGAATCCAAAAGCCAGTCAAACGGAACTTCGGGAAGTCTCCAATCACTTCCAGCTAATCACCGAGGTTCGACAGTTTGGACGAGGGGGGATCCTCTGCTCGTCTCCGGACCAGGCTTGTGTGCAAGATCTGCTAAAATGCACTAATTTCGCTTCGCACCCGGTGAGCTGTCACATCCCTCCTCACTTAGCTTGCTACAAAGGCCTAGTCCGCGGTGTAGATGTAAGTCTAAGTCCAGCAGAAATCTTAGACATTTTTTCCCCGGCAGGTGTACTATCTGTTTATCGATGCACAAGGGTAGTCGACAACAAGAAGGTCCCTACTGAAACAGTTATCGCAATGTTTGCAGGGACGGCTCGCCCATCAGAGATTGAGGCCTGGCCATTGATTTACAGGGTTGAAACCCCTAGCCCCACGAGCACTACAGTGCCTCGAGTGTTGGCGTTTTTGGACATAGCACTAACGGTTGCCGATCAACCACTCGTTGCCGTAAATGCGGGGATGAACATAATGACAACAATTGCACATCTCCAGATGAATCATGCTGTTTGTGCAATGGAAATCATCCCGCTGACGATTCTAACTGCCCCGCAAGATCAAAGGAGCTTCAAGTAGTTGAAATAATAGAAAGAAGACGTTGCTCTCGTCGAGAAGCTCTTGCAGAAATTCAGAGCAGAACACAGGGATATGCTGGAGTTACAGCCCGCCAATCACTCAGTACAGACTCATCTTTTTCCCAGACGATCACAAACGTAATAGAGAAAGCTGTTGAAAAAGCAATAGAAAAGCTTCTAGGAAATCTGACAGACTCATTGGCGCAAGTACTGTCAACGCAATTCTCAGAGATATCTCAGATTGTAACAAAATGTAATGTCCAGAATCAGATCTCCACTCTTTCTCAGTCTCCTAAATCACAATTGCCGAAATCACTCCCCTCCACGAGCACAGATTTAGCGCGGGCTTCAAGTTCACAACAATTTGATCAAGAAGTTCACTCGGAATCAGAGTCGCTAAGCAATCAGGATGTAGACATGGACCCTCGGACTCATAAACGCACCAGATCTCCTACTAACAAACTGCCTAATTCTCCTACTAACTCCAAAACAAAAAATTGTGCGAAAAATTCCCTTTATAGGACAGACTTTCTGAAAGAGAGCATTTTGGAGCAAGCAGTGGCTGCTGCTCAGCTTTCGTCAACATAGGGTGCCTTAGGGTACTCCAATGGAATTGCCGATCAATACTTTCTGCTACTACTGATTTGTTATATCTAATTACCCAACATACTCCTGATATTATACTGTTGCAAGAGACATGGTTGACAGCTGGTCAAGATTTTCATTTAAGAAACTATCGTTGCTTTCGAGTGGATAGGCCTTCCCTATCAAAATTTGTCATAGAGCAAACATTTCATATCAGACTACGTCTCCTGAATGCGAAATTTTAGTATTAGAGATAACACTTCCAGGCTGCGCACCACTTTCTGTAGTCAATACCTACTTCCCTGCTGGGATACAAGATGTCAGTACACTTGAGGTCACCTTGACCTACTGCAAAAAGAACACGTTGTTCACGGGTGATTTCAATTCACATCATGTGGCGTGGGGCTTCCGCACTGATGCATCCGGGAAACGTTTCTGGAATTGGGCTTCTTCGAACAGTTTTACTTGCTTAAATACTAAAGTTGCAGCTTTTGTTCGCTGTCAGTCGCGCTCTGTCTTAGACTTATCATTTGCTAGCTCAAGTTTATCATCCTCATCTTGGGCTGTCGTTGATGACGCCACAAGTAGTGATCACCGTCGTATACTGATGGATACTGTCTGCCCCTTAATTTCTTTAGATAATGAAGTACGTGTATTTGTCGACTATTCAAAATTTAAGAAAACGTTGCCGTCCACTTTAGCATCTTTGATAGGTATGGAGAGACATTCTAAAGCTATACGCCTTTGCGCGGTATTGAAGGGTACCCTAAAGAAATCTGAGTTGGCAGTATCGAAAGCAAAAGGTAGTTCTGGCTGTCCCTGGTGGAACTCTGAATGTGCACCAGATTATAGACGCCGAAAGGCTGCGTGGAAGAAACTTCTTAACCAATGCCCTACAAATTGGAGTAACTATACGTATGCTGCAGCTATGTTTAAACGAACAGTATCTTTAGCAAAAAGTAATTATGATGAAAAACGATATAATTTTCTGTCGAAGAGTGGCAATAAAAAAGCGCGTTTTAGGTTTGTTCGGTTTCGCAAGGCTATACCAACGCCAGTAAATATTGATTCAGTAATCCTATCGCCTAAATAATTATCAGAATCATTGGAAAAAAATGCCAGAGGACTATAAAACCGTTTACAGCTCAGCTACAATTGAACTTTGTCAAGATTGCATCCGAGGACAGTTTTATAAATGTGACGATTGAAGAGCTTTCGCACGTTGTAAGACTGCTACCTGCCTCAGCTCCAGGTCCAGATGGCATAACAACGAGTTTGCTAAAAATATTATTCGACGTATCTGCACAAGACCTACTTAATATCATCAACTACTCCCGAAAGAACAGTTGGATTCCTCCAGATTGGAGGCTTGCTAAAATTCTCCCCCTACTTAAGAAACAAGGAGCGGGATTGCTTATGGACAACATAAGGCCCATTGCATTAACATCTAACATTATGAAACTAATAGAAAGAGTGTTACACATCCGTATAATGAGGTTTTTAACTACTAACACATTACTGAGCTCATGTCAGATCGGATTTAGACCGGGATGCTCGATTTGGTGTGCGCACGTTGATTTGGAGGGACGTATTAAGCTTGCTCGTCACAGGCGACAGTTTGCAGCGCTAGTGGCTCTTGATATAGCTAAGGCATACGACAGTGTAGAGCATATCATTCTCCTCAATATCCTAAAGAACATGAATTTTCCTCCATATATAACAAATTGGATTTATGAATTCCTAAGATGTAGAAAATTCAATTGCTCACAAGGCGGTGTTTTGACGTGAAAATATAATCAGTCCAGGGGAGTTCCACAGGGTTCCGTTCTTTCTCCCATTTTGTTTAATATTCTAATGAGCTCAATTCCACTGTGTGATGATGTACAAGTGTATGTTTACGCAGATTACGTCGCATTCTTTGCGTCAGCGAGTGACATTCACTCTCTACAAACAATATTACAATCATATCTAGCAATACTTGAAGATTCGCTTGATGATATTCGTATGCCATTAAATGTTAGCAAGAGTGCCTTGCTTGTATTTCCCTTAAGTATACCGGTTAATGTCTCCCTTCAATACCATCAAGAAATAATCCCTCAGCGCGACTTTATTAAGTATCTAGACGTTATATACGATCAAAAACTTAGTTGGCGCAACCACATCGAACATGTTACGTCTAAGGCAGCGCGCGCTGTTGGCATGATTCGAAAACTCGGTCACCGCTGCTCTGGCCTACGCAGAGACACTCTCATTATGATTTATTGTGTATGTTCGACCCATATTGGAATTTGGGTGTGTTTTATTCTCTGGTGGTCCAGCATACAAGATCAACCCCCTCGTTCTTCTAGAGCGAGAGGCCCTCCGGATTTGTCTTGGATTGCCAAAATTTGTTGCTAATAATGTATTATATCAAGAAGCCCGATTACCCACACTCGTTATCAGATTCCGCATCCTTACAGTAAAAACCTACTTAAACATTTACGCATCTTCATGGAGGCGATCGCAGTATGTATATATTACGGAAAGATCTGCCTTCTTTGAAGAAACATGGTCCCGTCTATACAATCCGCAGGTTCTTTTTGTGCAAACTCAACTAGAACCATTAAAGGTTCAGATACGCGAGATCATTCCCCTCAAAAAACCCGTAAATGCTATCAGAATTGAATTTGATGACATATTTTCTTTCAATGCTAAACTCCTGCCAACTAAATGTCTAAGCGGATTACTGCAAGATCATTTAGCGCAAATGTAAATCAATACTGTAATAGCGACGGATGCATCAGTGTGTGACGAGAAAGCGGGTATAGGTATTTTTTCTGAGGCGCTATCCTGGTCTTAATCAATGCGACTGCCTGATTTCACACCTATATTTCAGGCAGAATTATTAGCAATTATATTAGCTCTTCGTAAACTTCCTGGAAATTCTTCGACATCTGTAATAGTAACTGATTCGTTGTCAGTTTGCACAGCACTCACCTCATTCTCAGACAATACAGTTTTGAACGAACTAGAAAGATTAATCCCTTTGACCTTACGTCTGGTGCGTTTAATATGGGTACCAGGTCACCATGGTTTGTTCGTAAATGAAATGGCCGACGCACTCGCACGTACATCCCTACAGGGACCAGTCATGCATGTTCTGCCGACTTCTGCTTATATCACCGCGGCTAGGTTTAGAAAACTATGTCTGTTAAATTACTCTGCAAAACATACATTCCAAATCACAGACTTAAAGCATTTGTTTTACCCTTGGGATAATCAATGGTGTCCCACACGTAAATTGGAAATCTCAATTACAAAATTACGATGCCGTATTCCACCCCTAAATTTTTATCTACACAGGTCTGGTCTGGCGATGTCCCTCTATGTCATTTATGCAATGAACCTGAAACCATTGATCATTATTTATTAAACTGCCGCCGATTCGCAATCCAGAGAAAGAAATACTTCGAAATTCCGTTCCGAAAATTAGGCATCGCTATAAACACTGAATATATTCTATCTTTTGGGGCATATACACTGGGTTTTAGCCACAGGGACGTATGCAGGGCCGTATGCGAGTTCCTCGGTGAAACAAGGAGAATACCAAGTTAACTTACTGATATATTGTTTAATATTATTTTACAAAATTCCAATTTACGTTAATTTACTGGTTGATTATTTATTAATTTCGAAAATTCCAATTAAACTGATTGAAATTTATTACCTTCTACCTTGATCTTCTTCCAAAAAGCACACTAATTCCCTGTAACATAAAATAAAATACGGCTTTAACATCAGTTAGGTTCATTGCATAATTTCAACCCACCTGTTTAACCGCCGGCTTCTTGGCCAATCCCCCGTGGTGGGTATGCGCCATGGCATAGGAAGCAAGCAAGCCTCTCTGTGTTCCTTGAGAAACATAATGTCGCTAGGTGCTAGCGCCATAAGCTCTCCTTTGGAAACATTGTTTCGTGCAATGTCCACGCGCGCTCGGAAAGCGAAAACAGCGCGCACTATAAGATGTCACTGTCGATAACTAAGGCAAATCGCCGCAGCTATATGAAAAGTAACTCATTTTCTCCGCAATGATGCAACGAATGGTTACTGTTTAGGCCGCAGTTAGGTCTAGGACGCTATGCCTGAAGCACCGGTAGCTTGCAGGCCGAGGCACGCCTCGCATCGGATTTGTGGATGAGGAAGCCTGTCCTTCAAAAACTTAGGATGAAAATGGTTGGATTGCTGAGCAGAAAACATGCCACTCGCCCCTTTGAAATGACAAATAAAACGCAACGCTGCGTATACCACTCCAACATAACAGTTCTAAAGAGGAAGAGTAGTATACTGCGTTGGGCTGCTGAGCACGAGGTCGCGGGATCGAATCCCGGCCACGGCGGCCGCATTTCGATGGGGGCGAAATGCGAAAACACCCGTGTACTTAAATTTAGGCGCACGTTAAAGAACCCCAGGTGGTCCAAATTTCCGGAGTCCCCCACTACTGTGGGCCTCACAATCAGATCGTGATTTTGGCACGTAAAACCCCATAATTTAATTTAAAGAGTAGTACTGCATTTGTTGACCTGCAATGATGCCGGCTGCCAATACAGTCGGAAAATATTGTCACGGGTGTCTGCTTTCTTCACCGAAACAATACTCAAGAAAGCAAAATGCTAGAGGGATTTATAGCTGCAGACGTGTAGCAGAGCCATCAATTAGCTTTTTCCTTGCCTCGTGGCACTTCTACTATACGTATATTTGCAGTTATTGAGAAACTAGCTCAGAATACTGTATCTACATGCTCGGGTCATTATTTGCCTGGCGTTTACGGCATGCAAACTATTACTTCGGCCGCTTTCGCGTCCTAAACTGAAACCTCAGGCTGCTAGTACCACAAAAGGGATTTTATTTGTGAAGCTGATAGACAATGCTTAGTGAAAAAAGCAGGGCATTGCTGAAAGAGCATCGGTAAGAGACACAATATATGTAAACTTGGCTTTGGTTTGTTGTGGAGCCCCTTGTGAGAATTAAAAGCTAATTTATATGAGGATATTGCGGCTTTAAAAATATATTATAGCTGCACGCAGAAAACAGTAGCAAATTGACCTTTCACTAATATAAACCGATGAAATTTATGAAAACGCACCACTTAATCCTCCAACTTTCGGTTTCACAAAGCACAGCGAAGGCTACTAATTATTCTGTAACTTTTTAATGACACAAGGTAGAAGCACAATACTTTTGATGCGAAAGCATCAAATGGCTCATTGAGCGAAAAATCCAGCGTCTGTCGTCTGTAGTAGCGAAACAGCACTTAAATTCCTATGGGCTGCGACGCCACGTCACATGCGTGCCTATTGTTGCGACAGGGTGTCCGAGGATTTGGGTTTTCCCGTCAGCAGGCGGAGTAAGGGAACGTGGCGCTGGGCCCGACACCCAAGACGTTTAAATATATACGTTTATATTACATATTTACAGGAGAATTTCAAGAAGTGCTGAAGATATATGTTTTCGGTTCAAGTTCCAGGTGTCGAAGAAAATCACCGAGCGTGCGTCGTCGCCTTCTAACACCTTCGTTCCCTTTGTCCCGTCACCCTCCCCCAATCCGGCGTCAGGAGACGGATTTCGCCCTGTCCCGCCAATCCGGAGGTTCACGGCACTTTTTCTCCGACGAGAGCTTCATGCTATGCACATGCACCTCACCGGGCACAAACGGGGGAGAAGGGGGGGGGGGCACACTGACCCCGTCTCCGGCGTGACAGTGCGGGCGGATGACGATTCACCCGCAGGAAGGTCCCCTCCCGGCAGAGCCCAACTGTCGGCCACAATTCGTCATGGTCAGGATGGCTCGGACGGGGTCGACGGTTCGTTCACGGCTCGTTCCCGGCTCATTCATTAGAGAGTTTTAGCAGTGCCAATTTACCGTACGGTAAGTGCGGTATACGGTACGGTATTACCGTTCCGTCTTACCGTACCGCGACGACCCAAAACGATTTAGCTGCGCGGTTGTTCGATACGGAACGGTAATATGAAGATGATGATAGTGGCTTATATTCATACCTTGAAAACTAAAGCAGCTACGTGCCGAGAACAAAATAGCTATTTTTGTTAATATTTTTTAGTTTTTTTAGAAGTAGCCATAAACCTATGAATAGCGGTATTTCATTTTGCTGTGATAGGCCTGATATGTTTTATAGGTGCGTGCATGCGTCCGTGATTAACTGGCTGACTCTTATCCTCACTCAACGCGACTGCAACGGTTCGCTGAACTTGGTTAGGTTACACTGTTAGGCTTCTGCAGTACAATCTAGTGTTCAGTTTATTTAAGACGTTTTTTTCTCATTGAACACGGCACAGAGGAGTTCAAGTGCAAATGTCAAACTACAGCGTCCTTAGCGACGACTTGCTATTGCACGCCCTGTCGCGTAGAGAAATTGACGATCTTTGTCTTTTGCAACCGGAGCCAGCGCCACGGCGCACCTTGAACGAGCACGGTTTTCTGGACGTGGAGGCGATGGACAACGACGTGTTCTACCGCATGTTTCGGTTTGAGAAGATCGACTTCCGTGACCTAGTATCAACTCTTCAGATTCCGGAAGAGGTCGTCAGCGCCCAGCGCGTCCGTGTTTCAGGCAACGAGGCGCTCTGCATTACGCTTCGGCGCCTAGCCTACCCGAACCGTCTGTGCGAGCTCGAGCTACTGTTCAATAGGCACAGCTCTGTGCTATCGAGCGTGGTGTCGACAGTGTTAGCGCACATCGAGTACCACTTCGACCATCTACTCGCTGACCTGACGACGCACCAATGGTTGAACTTGCTCGCCATCGAGAACTTCTCTGAGGTGAGTCGTACTGGTATAACTCCCTTCAGACGCGAATTATGCACTGTCGATAAATGTGTCAACATTACGCAGCTTTATTCGAAGGCACTCGACACTCCGTAATAAAAAGAAAGACATGCAGTAGGATGTTTTATTTGTGCATTTTCTAATGATTCGTCATGATTAGTCTCTAGTGCAGTCATTAGTTTTCCTGCATAACATTAAACGGCCCGAATTACATGCAAATTTAAGCGTTACGAGAAATGAAAAGTTGTTCCCCCGAACGCGGCACGTCTGATAACTCGGTCAAACTGGCACTCGGTCGAAATCAAGCGCAATCTGGATCGAAAATCTCGATTGAGATTCTCTCCTTTGCGCTACTGGCTGGATGGAGCCAGTCACGATCGTGAAATTGGCTGTGCCTTCAGCAGAATGGTTGCCTGTAGCAATATGAAGCACACTGAAGTGAAAGGAAGGCGCATTGATTAGGGGAGGCTCAATACAGCCAAAGTTCAATGAACGTGGCCTTTCGTTTGCCACTTCTGCTTATAACAGGTAAACACAAATGGCATACACAAATCTGCACACCATACATGATAGAGATAAGTTTCCTTGAGGACCTCACTGAAATAAATCCGTTACGCTGCATCACCATGTCTGTTAGCCTTTTAACATGTCAGAGATGTGTGTTAAAGGTGCCACTTGCACATTAGAAAAAGAGGGGGGGGGGGACAAATTATGTAACCATTGCAAGTGAGCAACTTGGTGTGACAAGGTGTGCTTGCTTTACGGCCCTTAACTTCTATGCGACAACATATCTTTTCAAGCTTCCTCCTATACTCAATTTTCTGCTGTTTTCTATTCTTCTTCTCAGGCTGTCCGTGCAAAAGGTGCCCCGCTGGACAATTGCTGGGGGTTTATAGACGGTACAGCACGTCAAATTTGTCGCCCGACAGTTGAGCAGCAAGAACACTTTTCAGGGCACAAGAGGCACCACGTGCAAAAGTATCAGGCTGTGATGTGCCCAAATGGAATCATTTGCCAACTGGATGGGCCTTTCAAGGGGCGGCGTCATGATGCGGGTAAGTGCGCATAACCTGAAATCTTGAGGAACTGTGCACATGCAGTTGGAGAGGTAATAAAAAAATTATGGGGTTTTACGTGCGAAAACCACGATCCAATTATGAGGCACGCTGTAGTGGGAGACTCTAGAAAACTTGGACAATCTGAGGTTCTTTAACGTGCACCTAAATCTAAGTACACAGAGGTTGTTGAATTTCGCCCCCATCGTTTGGGAGGTAATTGACTATCTGTATTAATTTATTTGGAGTATGCCTTCAGACATTGGTACCAAATTTGCCAATCTTTTGATTTGTTTCATGGTGAAGTAGCTGCTTTCACTTACAATAACTGAAAAGCCCTGAACTAAGTTTGTCGGCATTTGCAGAGCCCATTGGTTTTCTTTCTGGCTTGTGCACTGCTTGCTGTACTCAGCTACAGAATTGCAGATCTTTGTGATATGAAAGTTTTCCCGTAGATGCTTGGCCTGACAGCTGAAATACCTGGACAGATCATAAAAAAGAGCTACTTTCCAGCTCATGAATTGCAAAAATAGTGTATCACTGTTGTATGAGAATTAGTGAGGCAACCACTGGGTTGCGACAACCTAAAAAAGACGTGCAAGTAGAAAGAGGGAAACAGGCATCAGGTCGTGGAAAATTTGATGCTGGGAAACCATATCTGCACATGTGTGTCATGCTTTGGTTGTAGCAATTAAACTTATAGCATGGTGAAGCAATGTGCCACTTTTTCTCAGCAGGAATAAAATAGTTGTTGGAGTAATCGTTTGCTGGCAGACATGCTGATGGACCATACAAAAATACATGCATCCTCTGCACATTGACGCCTTGACAAGCTTAACATTTGGCTTCGAAACAACGCACCAAGCAGAATGTCACGTTGCAACTGCAATGTGTCTTCAAATCAAATCAAAGAAGGTTTATTATTTACAAAGGTGGTACATATTGGGCTGAATATACAGGAGGCGGTGCCATAACTCTAGGTTGTGAGGGAACCTCCAGTTCTGAGGTGCATGAAAAGATGTGAGTAAGCAACTGTGATCATAAATTAGCGGCGATCAGTAAGCTCAACTGTTAAACATAATTCACGTACAACAAAATGGTAATAGCAAACATGAGAATTATCAACTGAACCGCATATTAGAAACATGATTAGTTTTTTTCTTAAATGTAACAAAGGATGCACACAGTTTTAAATCATTGGGCAAGTTATTGTAAAATGCTACAGCTGCAAATTTGGCCGTGTGTTGTCCACAGTTACTGCATAGGTTTGGTAGCAAGAACTTGTTATTGAAAGCAGGCCTGGTGTTATTGTAATCATAAAGGTTTACCTTGTCAAATACATTAAGTGGAATGCGGTTGTTTCTTGTCTTGAATAGCGTGATTATTACGTATATTTAACCGTAAAGCATAACCATAATATTTAACCTTAAGGCGATCAAGGAAGGATTTTATGCTTCTGAAGGAGTGCAAGTGTGCTCGCTCAGAAAGGAGTGAAGGTGATTAACCAGATATGTATTACCCCAGGATGATACACAGTAAGCAATATGACTGTGAGTGAAGGCATAATACAACGATAGCAAAGTATGATGGCTAAGTAATGTCGCGCATTGATTAGGATTCTTATCCCATAGGTTGTTTTTAGTTTCAGGTGCAAAATATGTTTATTTTACATGGAGTATAAAATTACACCTATGAAGGAACATTGCTTAACAGCATATAATTTAACTGGTTTAACAAAATTGCTGGAGAGTTGGTTAAAGTTTTGAGGGGTAGAGTTGAAGATCATAAATGCTTAGTTGGCTTCCATCTCTCCAGCCTGCCCTCTCATATGGAGGCCCTTGCTGTGGCTCTTCCGCTTTAACATGACAGCACAAGCTTATTTTCTAGCTCATAACTACTGCTGCAGTAAAAGCCAAGGGTTCATTCAAACCAGTACAGCTGCCACAGCTTTTCAGTATAGCATTCATAGTGGTTGATCAAAATGTTGTGGATGGCTGCCCTTGAAAATCAGTCATGCAACACTAGCGATTTGCGCTTTACACACATAATTTACCTCCTACAGTTATTTTTCATCAGAGCAGAGATTAAGTTTCTTGGTATGCACTTGCTAGATAGTGATAACTGCCGAAGCCATAGATATTTCATGTGTGCAGGTTGTGTAGAACAGGGTGCGAACTCTGCTGCACTAGCTCATATTTCATTGCGCACGACTGGCACAGTTGAATGTCTGCATGAGGGATAATCGTACATAATAAAGCACACGTGGTTGTTTTGCAGTGGCATGAGCCATAGTGCATTACAGCCTGATTATTAAATGTAGGCATGTTTAGCAATTCATTGTTTGCAATTGTGATCACAGTATCCAATTTGGATTTAATACTCTGCTTTATGAAACAAAAGTTTCTTCATTTTTGCAAGTTTTATTTTGTGAGACTGTGAGCACAGCAGGCCGACCCAAATTTTAATATTTCAACTTATTTCCAATATTGCATGATGCAACTTTCATATAATATAGGTGCACTTCATAATGAAATATGTTTTTGTATGTGTAGTTTTATGTGAATGTAAGAATATCACCACTGTTTATGCAGGATCTTAAAAACACTACTCCATTTCAGGCATTCTCAAGGCAACCAAGTTATATGAAAACCTCGAGAAGGTCACAATGGGCAACAAGTTCGTGATTTATGGCGACCCTGCCTACCCTTTGCTCCCACTCCTATACAAGCCGTTTGGAGGCACCACCCTGCAACCTTACGAGGCATTTTTCAATAAGGGGATGAGCAGGGTGCGGCAAGCTGTGGAGTGGGGGTTTGGCAAGGTTGCCACAGAGTTTGCCTTTGTGGACTTCCACAAGAATAAAAAAATGTCGCGTCAATGAGTCGGACGTATGTACCGTGTGGCAACACTTCTTGCCAACTGCCACACATGTCTGTACGGCAGTCAAGTGTGCGACTTTTTTGATCTTTGCCCCCCTTCACTTGATGAGTACTTGGTGCCGTGTGTCATGCAAGAGGCACATACAGGGGCCGTATTCTAAAATGTCCACTTCGACGATAGTTTGCCTTTCGCCTTCAGGCGTGCACTGATTGGCTGCTTCAGCAAAATTGGATGAGCTGATTGGCTCGTTGAGCCCAGCGTCATTCAATTTTGCTCAACCAGCCAATCAGCGTGCGCCTGAAGGCGAAAGGCAAACTATCGTCGAAGTGGAACATTTCAGAATACGGCCCCAGGAGCATTCAAAATGTGTAAGCTAAGGGGGGGGGTTTCGTCTAAGACACATTTACCAGGCGTACTGGCATGTTATTTTAAGGCTTATTTTCTTCCTTATATGAAAGTCGGGGCCTCTAAAGCCCTAGAAGAAAGATGGTTCAAAGCCTCAGAGCAGCATAAAGACTATAACATTTCATTTTTCTACAGGAACTTTCATTTTTACTATGTCGTGATGTCATGAAACAGAAGTTGGCCACATGGGACTTTGGCGTTTTGACACTTGCTCACTCTGCTATGCTGCTGCATCAGCCCTTGCAACCAGTACCAGCATAGGAGGCAACAGAGCGAGCGTGGCGAGCATCAAAAGATTGCACTATGCTGGCCTGTGTAACGACTATCTGCGTCATGGTGTCATGACACATTAACTACTTGTACTCATTTAGAGGTGCCTCAGACTAGGCCCATGTGAAATTTTGGTGTACACTTCAAGTTGTAAGGCACCATGCTGGCAGTATTATTCCACAATAATTTTTTGAGTTGGTTCAATATTTGAGGAGACAGGATAAATTGAAATACTGCATTGTCATGCTGCCAGGGTGCAAGCCACCCTCCCCCCTTAGCTTCAACTAGCATTTTCGAGTGACAATCCTTACATGCCTTCTCTCCTACCATACCCAAAGCAATGCATTACTTCAAAGTCGTAAGCCCCGCCTCCCTTTTTTTCCCACTTTTGCTGCACTTCTAGTGGCGTTATGCACTTTCTGTATTTGATGATTTCGCCAAGTCACATTCCACAGTCCATTACTTCGTGGAGCACACGACAGAGATGAGACGTTCCAGCACAAGAGCTCAAACTCAACTGCTATTTCCTTGTTGTTTGTTTTTCGGTTCTTATCGTCATTCAAGCTCCCGCACTGCTCGTGGCCTCGCCTGACCTCGTCTTCTTTATTAGGGTGGTTGCGTCGATGGGGCTACATAGCTTCCCCTCTAGAGAGAAGCATGATCTGCGAACGTTATCAGCACCTCCATGAAACTCAGCGGACTGAAGTAATGTAAGCTCTGACCAGAAAGGGAGATGTCCGGGGCTGAATTGAGGCATGCGACTGTGGGAGTTGCCTCGCAGTAGGCTGGCTTCAGCTGGTCAAGTGCGATGGTGTCAGGTTTGCCATGAATGTCCACAATGTATGTGGACTCGCACCTCTTCAGTAAAGGAAAGGGTCCGAGGTAGTGTGGGTGGAGGGCAGGCCGAACAGGTCCATGGTGCATGAAGTCATGGGTTGCGTTGGCAAGGTGAGTTGAAATGTAAGGTGTGGTGCTGGAACTGGACACATCGGACAGGGGTTTAGATACCGGAAGAGGTTGTGTAGAAAGTGCACATAGTTGTGAATAGACAAAGCAGCCGAAGGTGGTTATGGTGAGAAGTCGTCGGGCAGACGAAGCAGAGTACCGTAGACAAGCTCCGCGCTTGAGCACCTGATTCCGACTTCAAGGCGCACTAAATACCCAGAAATACCAGTGGTAGACGTTGAAAACATTGCAGTGGTGTGCCATGAGCAATCGGCGCTGACTTAAGCTGTCAATGGAAGTGTTCCACGAGGCCATTGGTTTGGGGGTGGTAGCTGACTGTGCGCAGACGATTCGTACCGAGCAAGCACAGGAGCTCTTGCAAGAGCCGACTCGAATTGTCAGTAACAATTTTGATAGGGCATCCGAAGCTGGCAGCCCATGTTGTGACAAAAGCTGCTACAACCGTGGTAGCAGAGCTGTCTTGAAGTGGCCTTGCTTCTTCCCAACGGGTAAACCTGTCGATAGAGGCGAGCAGGTAGCGAAATCCCTGACACGGTGGTAGTGGTCTGACAATGTCAACGTGAGCAACGTCAAAAGAATTATGAGGTTGAAGAAACTGGCATGCTGGGGTGAGCGAGCTGGTGCAGCGTGTCGAAAAGCTGTTTGCATAACATGCTGGGTACATATGGTCTTGGTGTGCCCGTACGAGTGTTGCAGACGAGTGTGGTACCATCAAGCAGGATATTACCCTACCACAGTGCTGTTTTGGATCAGCACAGTTGAAGGAGCTCAGGTTCATTAACTTGGTGTACAGCAAGTGTCTGCGCATTGAGTGGTGCAGGACATGCAGGTGGTGTCACGGTGTTGACACGGCTGAGGGTGTCAGCAGGCACATTCTGGTCGCCGTTGACATGTCGGATGGCAGTGGAGAGTTCCGATATAAACAAGAGATTGCAGATTTCTCGTGGCATACGTGTCGACGACTCTTGGTAAAGCTCATACGTCAAGAGCTTGTGATCTGTGAAGATGGAAAAGGGTCGGCCTTTGAAGATATGGCAAAAGTGACGGATGGTGAGGTAAATTCCAGGCAACTCTCGACCTAAGCTACTGTAGTGAGCCTCGGCTGGAGTGAACAACCATCCGAACGTTCTTCGCAGACGCAGGCTAAGTGTGAGCGAGCGTTGTTGAAATACCGGAATTCGAGTTCCATTCACGGCTTGCAAGTAGAGAATGGGAGCAACTGTGCGATCCGCTCGTGTAGCAGGTAGAATGCTGACCTGTACACTTGTGTCGATCAGGAAGCGTTGGCCAGTGACCTTGTAGAAGAGGCCATGACCACTCGTCGCTGTTAGCGGTCGGTCAGACGAGTGGTTATTACCAGGCACAAGTTGCGCATTGATCCAGATCTCCGCGGTCACCAATTGTGGAGCACATGAGAGAGAAGACGTTTTAGCGGCGGAGCTCAAACTCGATTACTATTATTTTTTTCCCTCGGTTCCCAGCGCCAGCCGAGCTCCCACACCTCTCGTGCCCTCGCCTGACCTCGTCTTTCCTAGGGAAATCGCGTCGATGGCGCTACAACATTGCAGGTAGGGAATGCCACATAGAAGCATATAGCAAGTGGGGCCATTACCTGAAATAGTTCACTATAGCACAGCCAGCTTTTCACACATTTCATAGAGTTTTATTAATGTTTTGTATGTTCCACCATAATGCCAGCTCTACCATTTCAACTTCCAACACACATTCCGTACTTGTTGCAGATCCAACCAGCGTGTTCGAATCCATGTCAAATAACGCTATTGTGGAGCAGTTCATTACTCGTCTACAGCTAAATGCAATGTATACAATTATATAATATTGTGTAACACGCAATCACTTTAAATGTTTATGCCTACAGTTACATAATCCACGTCGTGCATTGAACACCACAAATGTTGGTAACTGTCAGAGCAGCAGTCATGTGGGTGCTACGTTGTGCCTTCATAAATACAGATGAGTGAACTACTCTGCTCAAAGACTGCCAGTGTGTATCTGCTGTAATAGGTTGTTCAAGGGTGTGCAGTTGCATCATCAGGTTTTTCAGCTGCGTTCTTCATATTGTATAGTGAAGCATTAAGTAGCTTTGTGATGCAGTTGTGTGGTTGACGATTTTCTGTTCATGTCCATTTCTTTGATTAAAGAAATCATTGATTATTTGCAGCTGCGATTCTTAGTGCTGTATGTGAGTTCTGCGCTCGGCAGCCATGAGGCGCCGCTCTCAGCTTGCGCCTCTCGCTCTGTCTGGCGCTCTTGCATTTCCATCTCCTTCATCCTCATGGTGTCGGAGTGCTGCTTTATCTGCAGCCTAGACTCGGATAGTTACAGGTATTTCACCTACGAGGGCGCTTAGTGCACTCCCAGGTGATATGTATTAGGGTGGGTATGGCACCGCACCAAGGACAGCTGGTCCTATAACGAGTGGGATACGTGGCATAGCCTCCATGTTAACCCAGATAGTATAGAGCAACTGCCTATTTCTTTATTTGATTAAATAAATCATTGATTATTTGCAGCTGCGATTCTTGGTGCTGTATGTGAGTTCTGCGCTCGGCAGCCATGAGGCGCCGCTCTCAGCTTGCGCCTCTCGCTCTGTCTGGCGCTCTTGCATTTCCATCTCCGTCATCCTCATGCTGTCGGAGTGCTGCTTTATCTGCAGCCTAGACTCGGATAGTTACAGGTATTTGGCCTACGACGGCGCTTAGTGCACTCCCAGGTGATATGTATTAGGGTGGGTATGGCACCGCACCAAGGACAGCTGGTCCTATAACGAGTGGGATACGTGGCATAGCCTCCATGTTAACCCAGATAGTATAGAGCAACTGCCTATTTCTTTATTTGATTAAATAAATCATTGATTATTTGCAGCTGCGATTCTTGGTGCTGTATGTGAGTTCTGCGCTCGGCAGCCATCAGGCGCCGCTCTTCAGCTTGCGCCTCTCTCTCCATCTGGCGCTCTTGCATTTGTAGGCACTGCTGTTCGGCTTGTGCTTCTCTGTCCTTCTGGCGCTCTTTCATTTCCATTTCCTGCAGCCTCACTGTGTCTGAGTGCTGCTGGATCTGGAGCTGCAGCCTCCTCTCATCAATTTGGAGGCGACGGCTATCCACCTCGTAGTCCCGTCGTGAGCGGGCCTGCAGGTACGCAATGGTTGCTTCATCGTACCGCTGCACACCTGTGAGGACAAAGAAACAATTATAATGACTGCGCACACAAATGACTGTTCTAAAAGCGCATTGTGGTGCTAGATGAAATCAAGAAAATGTTTGTTGTGAGCTAAAGGGTGCTTTGTTGTGTTCCACGGAATTCCAAGCACTTTACATCATAAGAAAAGGAACAAATCGTCTTCTCTACAGATGTCACAACCTGTGGTTGTGTTAAGATGTTTGTGCGCTATGTCTGTCACTGTTTCTTCCTTGTTCTGCCCTAAGCATCATGTCTCACTCGTGAGCTTGCACCCCAAGCCGTGTATGTCCTTGTATGTCCCAGTGCTGTGTGCTGTTTGTTCTCTTTGCAATTCCATATATGTTCGTGTGCCATGTCTGTCACCATTTCTTCCTTGTTGTGGTCTGTGCATCATCTCTGATGATGTTGCTCCCCAAGCTGTATCATAACACAAGCTACTGTGTTATGCAAACATGTTTGGTCATTTACCTCTTATTGGTGTCCGCCTGGTGTTTGTTGGCGTAGGCATACAGGAGGACCTCGTGCTGCCACCTGAATTTTGTTGTTGATTTGCCATTACTGGCAGTTCTTGAAAGAAAAAAATAGTGCCATTTGTTACTCTCAATGGCAGTACATAACTTAAACATTACACTGTATTGACGATTCCTTTAAATATGCATGTAGGGTGTGGTCCAATAAGTTCAGCTGAGCATGACCAGTGACCATTTTAATGGTAATCAAAAGAACTATATTTGGCTATAGAGTAGAGCCAAGAAAGATGAAACCAATCTTAGTTTTGTGCGAGAAGTACCTTGTCTTCAAGAGAAAAATATACAAGCTCCCAGTCAGTCAGAAGTAGTTCCCTCTCACAGAAGTGTTTTGGCTGCGGCTCTAAAAATATTTAGTGATAGAGTATGTGTCAAAGCATTGTATGATCGTTGAGATGAGAATAAAAAAACCATACACATGAAACATTTGTCTCATTTTGTTCTCTGTACCTGCGAATGGAACAGTTTATAAAATTTTTCAGGGTGTTGCCATTGTTGAAATTTGAGGCAAATATGTTTGGTCTAGATGGTACTAAAGATTTACGAGAAGCACTCAAGTTTAGGCCAATTGTTTAGTTTGCGGTGCTTTAAAAATATTTTTTGAACGGCCATCCTCGTTTTTCTTTAAAATTCCCAAACTTAAGTCTGTTGTTCTGAAGTGATGTAATCTGGAAAAATATATGCATAATTTATTTTCTTTTGGAATTGCAAAGCAAGAAATGTGACCAAATAACCAGTTTACCGCCGCTGCAACACACACGGTCCGCATTTGCTCATGGTTGCAGGTTCGTTTCTTCTGTGGCACGAAATTATTACAGGAAGGTTTGGAAAGCAAAGATTATCAAAGATAGTCTGGAGCACTTGCTCTTGATATCAGCTTTTAAGAGCATGCCCTGCGTGCAGTTCGAGAACCATGTTTGTAGCTGTACACAGGGTAGTAACTTTCTCATTGATTAAGCTACTATCCTGTGTACAGCTAGAAACATTGTAATACATGCCAGGTTTACAGACAAGGCACTATAAAGATCTAAGCGGGGAGGCAGCAGTATTAAAATAATCCGAACATCATTACAGGAACCTGGGGAAGGAGTTTTCCAAATGCATTATATATGTATATGTAATATTTGAAGTGGAGTGATAAACCAAGTCAGTTTTCTGCCTGCACACGTAACTGCAAGAGTCCAAGCCATGTCGTAAGCTGCAGTTACCACTGCTGCCAAATTTTTGTTGTGGCACACTTGGCCTCTTCAATAGACGTTAGAATAGACCTGCGAATAACATGGTCCTTGCCATGATGTTGCCATGTCCTTGCCTGTCCAAGCGTCTTGTCAGACATAGAAGCTTGGACCTAGGTGCAAGTTAGTTTTCCTCACTGAATTGCCGCTCGCATTCACCATTCACCACTGCTATGCGGTACAGAGAGAATTCCCAGCATCACTTGCGCGATAAGGCTGCATTTTACAAGTTCATCTGCACCTCTAAGCAGTGAGATGGTTCTCCACTGCATGCTCACCCATTCCTCTTGCAGCACATTGGAAGGAATTTCGAAAGGCTGCAGGTTTACAATAAGGCTGGGATTTTTATCCACCGGATCACACCCTTAAATGACATCGTATTGATGGCTTCTATACCCGCAACTCGTGCACTAATCAGCACATGTAGTCGCAGGCAGTAACCATGTATTTTATAACAGCCTCAAAATATTCATTCTCACTTGACTTGAATTTGTCAACAACGCACCTAGCTTGTTGCCCAATTACCAAATCTTCATCGTGCTTTTGTACATCTCTGCTCTTTTAGTCAAACGGATGTCCTTGTGCTGCTTTAGCAACACTGGCCTCGCAAGCCTTGAAAGAATGTCCTAAAGAAGCCCAAGATGTAAAGGCTGTCCCTCCTGTACTTGGAAGTGCTTGTACTTGCAGGCGGCAGCTTACTGTAGCAAAAGCAGGAATAATGTTCTTAAAATGCAGACAGCAAGCTTTGCTGAACCATGAGTTCAAGAACACGAACAGCGTTCCTCGCATGTTATGTAGTTGACCCAGTCTTGCACACGTCGGTAGTTTTCGCTCTTTTCACAGGCACAGAGCCAACTGATATCTGTTTGTTTTGTTCAAACTTTCTTCCGTTTGTGCTGACGCCACTGGCATTTTGTGGATGTGGTAGTAGGTCAGAAATGGGGGACCTGTTGTGGCATTTCTTCTTCACTTCAAGAAGGAAAACATTCGAGGCACACATTCATTTAGGAGCCTCTCTAGGCATTTTCCCAGCAAAATCCACCGAACTGCTTAAGTGCACATTTTCTTTTGTCAATTATTTTCAAACAAGAAGAAAAAGTCCACGAGGACTTCGTCTACCTTTGATGGGAGACAAGAAGCTGCCCTAGTGTTTATCAAATGCAGTGGACATCCAATTTCTACAATGCGCTCATGGGCCTCCATTAGTGCTGACCATTTTGGGGTAGCTTTTAGCCAGCACGTGTGCCGTGATATGTAGATTAGAAATAATTTTTAGTTCATTTTTTTGTCTCCAAGGCCCATGTCCTTTCATAAGATTGATGGCTGCAGCGTCTTTCAAGGTTGCCAAGGAAAATATCTGCTCAAAGATATATAAGCAATTCCAAAAAGAACCGCCACCTTCAAGACGTTGTTAGTTGTATGTAAAATACACACAATGCTATGCTATGTGCTAATGCTATAGCTATGTGCAATAAATTCCACATTGAAAACAATCCTATGTCTAATGACACATACTACTTTTGTACCCAAATCTACCAGGACCCTAAAACACACCAACTATGTCAAAGATGAAATTTCAAGTAACTGCAACACTTAATCAGGTGTCAACAAATGTTAATTTGAGTGTATCTTTAAGCATACTAAAAAAACTCAACCGTAATTAATTGACTAATTAAATTTTAATTAAATTATGTGGTTTTACCCGCCGTGGTTGCTCAGTGGCTATGGTGTTGGGCTGCTAAGCACGAGGTCGCGGGAGCAAATCCCGGCCACGGCGGCCGCATTTCGATGGGGGCGAAATGCGAAAACACCCGTGTACTTAGATTTAGGTGCACGTTAAAGAACTCAAGGTGGTCCAAATTTCC
This sequence comes from Dermacentor silvarum, assembly GCF_013339745.2. Lineage (NCBI taxonomy): Eukaryota > Metazoa > Arthropoda > Arachnida > Ixodida > Ixodidae > Dermacentor > Dermacentor silvarum. Next base: position 309,935,332 of record NC_051154.1, read on the forward strand.
GGAGTCCCCCACTACGGCGTGCCTCATAATCAGATAGTAATTGATTCTGACTTGTGTTTTGTATAATGCCATTTATAATGTTTTCTGCTTATTTGCTTCTATGTGCCGCTTGTAAGTGCACCTGAGATTTTGAGTTTATGTTGCAGCATATTCAGTTATGCATTAAGTGATTTCAGACTGCACAGGGCAGCGGAGGCCTTCATCGGGCCTTTAGCCTCGGCTTCCTTCTTTGTAACAAGAAAGAAAAACAAACGTCACTTCACATTATATTTGTTTTTGTCCGAGTTTCTACAAAACAAGAGGGGTTGTGCTCTCTGCACACCTCTAAATAGCACCACAGCACGTGATGCAGGCACTTAATAGTAAGCAGATGTGACACACATCTAAGAACCATGCATAGACTTAAGCCCAGACCACACGTACGCTTGCGGACAAGTGCAAGCTCGCGTCTACGCGCCTAGCGAGGAATGGCGGTTTGCATCCACAAATACGTGCGACAGCGCACGCTCACTGGCCTCCCTCGTTGACGCCTTGAGAGGTGCCACTTCGTACTTGGTTACTGACAGTGTGTCAAAATGATTCAATATCTATAAATGTAATATTTTTATATACTTAATTTATACCTGCACTTTTTTATTTCTGCCTATTTTGCCTATTCAGAACATTGTTTGTTCACTCACCTCTCAATGGTGGCTGTGTGGCTGTGGACTGCTGAGCACTCCCCAATTGTGACTGTGGAGGACTTCTGTGTGTAGTGACTGCGCGTCCATGAAATATAAAGCAGCATAGATAATGCACAAGTGTTATCATGTGCATGTTGCACACTGTTATATGTTACAATATGATTCTCCCACTTAACTAGCCAGGGGAATGCCAAATGTGCTGGAATTTCTCTTTGTGAAGAGGTAGCTGCTGCTCTTGTTTTCACTCAGTTCAAAGAGAAAGTGACAGCGTATATGAAATAGAAAAAGGGAAATGATGTTCTGTGCGATAAAATATGGGCAATCCAGTGGGCCCGGGCAGCGGTGGAAAGGCTATGCCTCACCGCAGATAATGCCTGGGTGGCCTGAGCGCGGGTCGGCAACCTTGCAGGTGCTTTTATCAATAAAGTTTTTTCCATCAGACCTCTGTGATCTTCAAAAGTTGTGTGCCAACTTACGCTGGTAACTCACTTTTTTACAATGCCATTCAAGATACAATGCCGAGCCACCTTGAGTCTTACGCCTATAATATTGCACCTTGTAACTAACAAAAAATCCCCTGCAAACGCCTTGTTCTTCTTACAGAATACTTGACTGGCGGTGTTGTGCTATGAGGTAGCGTACAAGAGTTTCCTGTCAAGTTGCCTGTTCCTAAGCTGTTTCTTGCAATAGGTAATATATGCAAAAATGCAAACAAAATGTAGTGGTGATATGTTGAGTACAAACTACAAATTTGTGATGAATGTTGTTGAGAGGCTTTAATAAGTTTTAAAAAAGCAGTGTGTAAGTTTATCAACCAAGTGAGCATCAATTCTGTAGCCCAGGGAATTTTGGATGCATGTAGGAGAACAAGCAACGTGTGCCCAATTCGCTTATGTGAGCAAAAGCGGTCGTGTCAACTGACGTAAAGAGCGCCAAGTGTGTGGCTGCCAAGAAAGTGTATCTAGAGGCTCAAAAGTTGCGCTTGAACTCATAATAGAAAGCATAAAAGAAATTAATAAGAAATGAAATTAAAGGATGAAATGCTGAGCGTTGCAACATCGAATAACACCAGTTGTATGATAAGGGACAGCATAAAGACTCTTTGAAACAGACTTTGTCTAGGCTAAGAGACTGCCTAGACACAGAGTACTATATCGCAAGGCATGCTTTTTTACAAAAATGTTTTGTCGGTGCATTGTAATGAACAGCTACAAATGGTTAAACATTACCCTTCTCTTAAGCCACTGCATTCCCCCTCTACCATTGCATAGTCTGGCCATGGGTTGTCTTGCGTACTTGGGCACAACACGTGGTGACAAATGCATTGTTTACTTCCACTTTTTATCATTACTGTGGTGACGGCAACTTCAAAATAATGTTTACGTGCTGTCCTCACATCTTCAACAGTGTACAGTCGTGGCAGTTTATTCCGTGCACACACCCACAGTGCAAGGCAAGCAAATGCTATTAAAATAAGCTTAATGGAGTGGCTTGTTTCAAGCACTCTTGATGACATCATGTTGCAAGCCGATGCATGGCTCGCCCAAGTGACATCAACTGAGAGCACTTGTACACAACCACCAAAGTTGTTCCAGTCCCTTTAAGAAATTCAGAATGAATCCGCTTGTGGCAGTGCAATTGTTTTGCTCCCACCTGTAGCAAGCTTTCTTCTTGTCCTCTTTCACTTTGCTTACTTCTGCATGCCAAATAGACTTAAATAAATTTACCCTATGCTTTCTCACGGCCTTATTTTATGTTTTCTTCAGATGACTTTAGCAAAATTAAGTGCCCGTTGGATCTCCTATTGTTCAGACTTGTACTAAGGTTATATTTTTAATATTATAGCATTAGTTCGTGGAGATGAGGGCAGCATTGTGCAGTGAGAGTAGCATTGGTAATGACGTGCATGCACATTGCACATACTAACTTGAATTAAGTTCTTTCGGGTGTGTGGTTTGCATAAGTGCAAAATACTTTGCTTGACGCGTGCCTAGTGTCTGACACCTCGCAGTTAGTTTGTCACTGCACAAATTGTAGCAATCTGTTTATGTGCATGGTGGCAAAGCAAAGTACAACATCTAAAATGAAACGCAAAACAATACCTTTATCAATGCGTTCATTGACATCTTCACCCACAGAAGATGCTCGACGGCTGTTGCCGCCATAGGTGACATGCCCACAAATGGTGCTAGGGCTTCTATCCCTAGTACCATTGTCAGGGTCAGCTGCGTCGGCAACAGCACTGAAACAGCTGTCAGGCCTGGAAGTTTCGAAATCCTCCAACAGCGCATGGATGCCCGGATCTTCATTCTCAATGCCCGGATCTGCATTCCCGTCACCGTACAGCCCATGCAGAATAGACTGTGCAGGTGACACATCTGCGCCATCATCTGCATAACAGAGATACACTGTTGTTCAAAATTATGTGGTGCAAAAGCGTGACGGAAGCATTACTTCCATTGCAGTTTTACAAGACTTCAGACTCATGAAATAGTCACACATTGTCACAATAGTATCAACACCTGAGCACAGCCAAACGCAGATGCTAATTCATAAACGAGAGCTAAGCTTCGGCTTGTGCTGGTACCAGCATATTGTATGCTTTTCGGGGGATTTGTTGGTATAACTGCTGAAATACTGTTATTAAACAGTGAAATCCCAGTGAACCACAAATATCCATTGGATGTACCACAAAAGACCAAATATCCAAGACATTTAACGACGTCCAGTTTACATCTATAGTACGTTCGACTGGTACGTGGCAGTCAAAGGTCATCCAGAGGACGTCGAATGTCCTTATGATTTGGACATCTCTTGCACATTCAAATCTCTCGTGCATTGATCGTACATAGTGCGTTATGAGTAGATGCATGCACTATGCCGCAGAAATACAAGCAAATTGTCTCTAATGCCTAACAATGGGAAGCTAGGAGAGCAAAAGCATTTAATTAATTATTTTGCAATTTAGTACGACCTTTGCTCGCACTGTTGGAGGTCTAGTAACGTTGCTGCCGGACACCGCGCGCAAAAGCCAATACTTTCGCCATTTTTGTAGCGTTAGCTACACTGGCCTAGCCAAGCCCGTTTCGCGCGGCACATCTAGAGCCGTGCTGCGCATGCGCAAGGATCAGTGATGTCACACGGCTTGCGCACCGGAGCAACATATTTAGGAGGTGTTGACCGGAGCCACCGGAGCCGGCACCTCTCGCGCACTCCGCCGCCGCCGCGCGCGACTCACCGCCGCCGGTCTGCGCATTCCAGAGGAGTGACGTCGTAGCCGTGGTAGACGCACTGGCACCGGCGCGCGCTCGCTGTGCAGTCGCCGTCTGACACTGCGCTGGAGCCGCTGCGCTTCTGACTGGCGTTTGCCAGTGTGGTATAGCCATGGAGAAGGAGAGCGCAAATGCTGCTCAATAGCGCAGAAGGACGGAGAAGCTTGACTCATCGGATCCCGAAGTAGTTGCCTGGCAATTAGCGGTTGAGCGTAGGAGACAACCAGGAAAGCTAAGAATAATCAGCTGAACCTTTGCTAACGCTACGTATATCCTGGCATAGCCGAGCTAAGCCACTGCAACTTTTTTCGCTATGCTTTCGGTCTCGGTTACGTCATTTTCTTTCTCATACAAAGATGCTTTATTTTTCAGTTATATCTATTAGTACACTGTTGAAAATACGTAACCTTTAACTTGCTGATGTATTACGACAATTTATAAAGAAAAAAAGAAGCTTGAACCAGCTTGAACTCGCAATAGCTCTGACTTCGCATCGCCACTGATATCAATTCAGCAACACGCGCCTCGATGCAAGTGCTCAGCAATGTTCCGGGCGTCAGCAGCGTGTGCTTTATTTGTGTCTTTTCGACTTTTGTGTGGTTGACCATGGCCCAAGTACGTGTATACTAGGCAGAACTGTACAGTTGCGTGCTGAAATTTCGAGCTGTGCTTCTGACTGCTATTTGTGGTACGTTTGTTCGCCTTGCGGAGCGCTTACGGGAATACTCGGGAGGCAATGCTTTGATGGTTAATTTTCGCACATGTTTGTATCGCTTGGTTTCCTGCGTTCCTCTTCAAGTGTCAGGGATATTTCTAATTTGCAATGCCTATCTCTAAGTCTCTGGCAGCATTATGTTATTGGCACTTTTGTGATCTGAGAAGCTGCCTGACCAAGTTGCCTATCAAGATGAACATTCCATCTCTGGATTCTGCTTGCGTGGAATTTCTTTCACCATATATTTTTCAATGCAGCTAGAAAGTACTGGCTTTCTATCTTGAATCCGGTGGCCCCAGAAGCAAGTACTGGCAAGCAGGCCATGCGCTTTTGGTCATTAATTAGTATGTTATACTACCTCTTACTAATCAGTTTTATTCTTTTTAATTATAATTGTGGCACTGTGCCTACTAGTCATTTTGTGCCTACTCGTTACTTGTGTTTTAATGAAGTTTAATTTTCAAGAATCTGTTTTTGATTACGTTTTTTTTGTTTGTTTTTTTAGATCCGCGTTTAACCTGTTTGTATAGAGCGAGAACATGTAATGAATAATTTCATACATGTGCGTGGCTGGGGGCCGATCATTTTTGTAATAAAGCATTATCAGTTGTATAAATAAAAAAGTAACATTGGTATGACATTGTGAGTTTCACTGGTGTGCTTTACCTAGTGCTTACTGAACTCACTATAATGATGCATAATGATCAAAATGCGGATTTACGGTTTTGTTAGCACAGTTTTCGCATTTTGATGAGCGCTAGAACTATATATAAAAGTTGACAGTCACTTTAGCGAACACTGAAGAGGATGAAGGCAGAAGCCTGCGCACTCACGAAGCATTAATTAAATTATTTGTCATTCGCATGCGTTGTTGCTTCTATTGTTTTCTCCTACCAAAGTTGTGGGCTCGAGTGCCTTAATTAACTTCGTCATAATTAACACCAATGGTTGCGGGCTCTACTCCCACCAAAGGTCGAGGGTTTGAGTGCCTTAATTGTATCTTAATTAACTTTGCCTTAATTAACACCGAAAGTCATGGGTTTGACTTCCACCAAAGGTCGGGTGTTCGAGTGCCTTAATTAACTCTGCCCTAGTTAACTTGCCTTAAGTAACTTCGCTCTAATGAACACCCAAGGTAGTGGGTTCGACTCTACCTTCACCATGTCAATTGGAATCCAACTTGGAGATAATTGGGAGATGTGGCCGATTCGCCCATCTCTCCAAGTGGTTTTGACTTCCACAAAGGCCGTGGGTTTGAGTGCCTCAATTAACTCTATCTTAATGAACTATGCCTTAATTTGCTTCGACCTAATTAACACCAAAGGTCGAAGGTTCAATCCCCAATTTTGGTGCCATTAAATTTTGGGGCTGCAACGCTGGACATCGGATTTTTCGACCATTGAGCCATCTAAGGATTTCACCTTAATAAGTGTTGCAATTTATATTTTCACATTCACACATTTACACGTTAACAAAACATTTCAAGTAAAGTCACCAGCTACATGCCGACAATGGGGGTAACTGTGCCATTAGTGTGCCTCAGCAGATGTACCATCGAGGACAAATTAAATGCGAACAGCGGAGTGTGTGGCCGAAGCATAACTAAAGGTATACTGTGCATGTCGTCGGCCAGTCGTTGTGCACGTGCGTGGGGATGTAGTTCTCGAGGAAGAGTGCAGCGCTGCTCGCCCTATTGCGATAAACGTCACCCGTATTTTGTCCGAAAGTTGTTTTCTCATCTCTCCTCGACAGTGCCATACCCACCTGGCAGTACAGTGTTATGGTGACTAGCACCATCGCTACATCTGTAGTGTGATATAGCTGGCATGCTACCCAGCTTGCTAACGTGCATTGCTTTGCTTTTGTTACCACCATCAAAGCTGACAGTGTCTAATCGTAATTTGAATTGCACGAAAAACGTATTGCATTGGATGCGCAACAACAGTGCTAGCCACCTTAAAAGTAATCACAGATAGGAATGGCACTGCAATAGTGGGGTGAGAATACAAGCTTCAAACAAAATACAGGTGACGTAATACGCACTAGGACAAGCAGCCCCGCACTCCGCATCGAAACCACATGCATGTACATGTGGTACATGTGGTTGTACATGTAACCACATGCGTGTAAAATGATCGCTGGCCGACGCCGCAGACTGTGCTTTTAGTTACGTTTTGGCCACACACTCTGCTGTTCCCATTTCATTTGTATTCAATAGTACGTCTGCTGTGGCACTCGCAGGTATGCAGCTCAGTATAGCGTCAGCAGGAAATATCCACTAGATGTTCTATGGACCTCCTGCATCCCCAAAAAGAACATCTATTAGAGGTTACTTATGTCCAGCTGCGACATCCTTTCAACGTTAGAGCAACGTGATCTGGATGGGACTTAGATTATCCATGGTACGTATTTGTAATGTTGTTTGGATAAATATAGATATCTATAGGATGTGTGCAATGTCTCAAACATGATGTTCTATGGACATCTATGGTACATTAATGGTTCACTGGGATAAATGTGCTGTCTGTATCTTGTCAACCTCTCACTGTACCTAGAGTGCTATTAAGTTATTAAAAATTATCTGTGCTTGTGATCCTGTAAAATGTCACTCATGACTGCATTTATCCTGTGAAATTGCACTCAATGTGACTACAGTTTTGCTCAGGTCATTAAAAGACTTAAAGCCACACAATTGTTCATTGTTTTGCTACAAGCTGTTCTTGACTCTGTAATGTGCAAATACAGTTCCACAATGAAGAAACATGCAGCAACGTGTTCATCTTTATTTCTGGCCATAGTGGGTAGATTAGTACAAAAAGAAAACGAAAATAAGTGCTATTTTGGTTGAAAGGTAATTAATTTGGTTAACTATCTACAGCCGAAATTTTCCTGCTGCCCATCAAAACCGACTATGGACTTCGCTTTGAGTTAGCGTAGCATATATGACAGGTCGGGCAAAGCGATACAACGCAACACCAAATGTGGGTATAGACCTTTTCGCTGTTTAGAAACATGCGCCCTGGACGGCTTCCGGTTTGGTTCAATGACGTAGTCCGCTAACTATAGCGAGCAAGAAAGGCAATGGCGGTGATACAGATTAGCAGGAGTGCGCTTTGTGATCCGGCACAGTAGACTGATAAGGCCCGTGACCGGAAGTTTCTTGGGAGCGCACTATCGCTGCTGTTATCGCGCGAGCGAAATCATCTATAGGTCCTTACCGATGGAGGACTGGCCGCCGTCAGCATCCGCCGAAGCCGCAGCGAAGGCTCTCATAGCCCTTGCCTTCATGTCTGCTGCACATAAAGTCCGCATCGACTGGGCTGTAGCAGAGCGCGTGTGAGCTGTGCTGCTCGTTGCGTTGCTTTGTGCGGCGCTTTGGGGACGCTTTCGGTCCCTCATTTGCCGGTCCACGGCGCGAGGCTTATAACCCCATTCTCTAGCCAAGTCAGAGATGCGCTGCAGCAATTGCTCCCACTCGCCAACTGCTTCTTCCACACCAGACCTATGTAAAAGCACAGAATTTCGTGTTCGACGGTCCGGGGCAAAACATTGTCTTTGAAGTAACGTACATAAGAGTATACTCACTTGGCACAGTTCGTAGTGTCCTTCCGGCGAAACTGTATCAGCAGGAGGTCAAATCTCTCCCTCACGCGGCGAGCTGAGCATAACTTGCACGTTTTAGCCTCAACAATTTTGGCGACTTCTTGCCACCTCATCGGGTCGCACACAGGGCGCATTTCGTTGACGACTTGAAGCAAAATCAAGTCGTCCGCACGTGTGAAACGCACGCGAGGAGCGGGCAGGTTCAGTGTGCAGTCTGTCGTCGACGCTATCTTTCAGTGTTAGGTGTTAGAACCAGCTTTGGGGGTTAGCTGTGTCTTGGCTTGAATCGTCTTGGCTCGACGAAACTTGGTGCGCCCGTTACCGTATACGGAACGCTCCTTACCGTATAGTATACCGCACGGAAAGTCTTTCCGTACAGTAAAGTCCACGCATGCGCAGTCATCGGCCGGTACGGTATTACCGTACTTACCGTGGCGTAACGTACCACTGCTAAAACTCTCTATTATCTTCGTGAGCGACCGTTTTCAAGACGAAACGGCCGATCACAACAGCCCGTCCACCGCCAGGAACAATGGCCATCTCGGACGGCGGGTTCACTGCAGGTCGTAGGCTAGGAACTGGCATTAGCGATCAAATCTGCACAGCGCCCGAGCAGCGACAAGGCAAGCACACAACCCTCTCCGAGATATGCCAGGTAACCATACCTTCCTCCGATCACCAATCCCGAGATTAAAACCAGCGAGAGCCGGAAAGGCAGCCATGGAGGAGCGCTGCCCAAACGGGCCTAAACAAAGTTGAAATGGTAGCGTGCCTAACGTCCTGATCAATTTTGCTTCGACCATATGTCTCAAAGAAGGCGCCGCTCACGCAGCTCTGAGGCAAATAACGAACCATTAGAGATCGTTAGCACATACACGACAACAAAAAAGAAACACTTTATGTTCCTTATCTAGGAATGAGATACTTATGATTACGCAGCACATGAAAATGACAGAAGAAAAAAGAATACACTAAGGGCCTGAATCAGTCACCCTGCCAATAAACTGCGAAGCCTGAGCGGAGGACCTCCGCGTTTTCAATTCCCTGCCCGTTGTGCAGTGAAACTCAAAATTATGCTCGACTGAGATACACTGTCGCATTAGGCGACCCATCTAGGAGTTATACTTTGCAGCTGTCACAACGGGCAGGTTTTGAAACCCGTGTCAGTCAAGTGGCACTCAAGCTTCTGTGTAGCCAACAATAGGTGGATAGCAAAATCTCGGTTGTCGCAAGGGATTGTGGGGTACGGCGTATTCTGCTACAACTTCCGGTTAGAGACCACGACGCCGTCTATTCCGCCGTCACTTCATGCCCATGCTTCACGCGCTTGGTCTTTTATATACTGTGGAACTTTGGTTAAAAACCACGATGCAAGCACCGCTGGGCAGTTCCAAAAGGTAGGTGTGAGCTATCGCTCCTTCGTACTTATGTTGGTGCCCTTAGACTCGTGTATTTTAAAGGGTTTAGCCTCATCCATCCATCCATTTTTAGGTGGCAGGCATTTCATGCTCTAACGTGTTTGTGTCGCGTCAAATAGTCATATAATGTTTATCTAGCGCAAACGTTTGTCGAGCGCAAATAAACGTTCGTTAACTTAAGAAGTAGTTTTTAATAAGTGGTAAGTCAACCTAATAAGTGGCTGTTTGTTTGCTGTTGCACGAGCCCGTCCAACAAAATATATTCGCCGTCGTTGTAACGCTTCCCATAACAAACGGTGTAGTCAATCGCTTCGTCTGCAGCGGTGCCTACCGCGCGCCATGTCGTCGGCTGCTGTGCCCCCCCCCCCCCCCCCCTTTCGCAGTCTCCCGTTTTTTTCAAGAGACGCACGTCGTGAATAACTGCAGATAGAAAGCACTGATTTAAGTATCTGAAAAGTGCACGAATTATTTTGACGTTACCTCTCTCCCCTCATTTGTGCAGCCTCAGTTGCCTTTTCGTTGTACCGGAATAAAGACGGCACATAATCAATGTGCTGAGGATCCTTGCTGGGTGCACGTGTGGGTATTTAACTGATTGTTAAAAAGGAAGTATTTGTACTAGAACATTCATAGACGAAGGTATTCGCCAAAACACTTGCCTGTGACGAAATGGTCTTCACATATTCGGGCTCCAACGTTCGGTACCCACAGCTCGCCGTTCACGGTCGCTCGTTTGACGGCAACTGCCCATTTACGTTTGTGCGCTTCATTCCACGGAAAAACGAAAAAAAATTTTTCCTTTCACGGAAGAGTTCGCGCCCCCTAATGCCGAGCTGCCAACCATAATCATGTTGCTGAAGCGTGTTTTCTTCGCGAACAGCGGGAAATCGCACTGAAGAAACTGCTGACAAGGCTGAAAGAAGCAACAGACCCGCTAACCCTCGAACCGGAAGTCGCTAGGTGACGACATCGGCATTTTGCTATCCACCTATTAGTAATGCACACTTTCCCTCTGATATTGACACGTATACATGTTTATCTTTCACCGGTGGCCGCTTTCCACCGGCTAACAAATGTTAAACGTTATCGCTCGGCGCAGGACGCGCCTGTATCGGAAGTTTCTAGAGCGTTATCGATGCTTCTTTTCGTTGCCTGTTTTCACCGACGCTTATGTTATCCGATTGTGTGACCGACGCGAATTGTCTAAAACTTTCTGGAAGACACGCGGGCATCAGGGATTAATCTGGAACCTTCGATGACTGAGGTATAAAAGCCGACGCGTCGCACCGCTGATCAGATCTTCGACGACCGCCGACACTGTTCGCCGCTATCGTTGTGCTTTGAGTGTAGCTTGTTTTTGTGGGCATAGGTTCGCCCAATAAACAACCAGTTTCATCATACACAGTTTTACGACTGTTTTCTTTGCCGTCACTACTACGTGACATCTGGTGGAGGTGCTAGTTCGTTCATGCACCGAACGCCCCCGCAAAGCCGCGACCCAAGCCCGAAACCAGAGGACGAGACCAACGCCGCCAAGGAACAGCGAGCTAGCCGTAGGCAGCAAGGACTTCTGCCGGAGTACGGACTTCTTCCCGGAAAGACCACTGCAATCAAGGCCAAGTCAACAACCAGAATGGCAGCACCAGCGTCCCCCATCCTGCTGCAACAACCTCGGGAGCCACCGACCTTTCGTGGATCATCGGCTGAAGACCCTGAAACCTGGCTGGAGACATGAGAGGACCACGACGTTCAACAAATGGAGCGACGACGACAAGCTGCGCCATGTTTACTTCTCGCTTGAAGACGGCGCCAGAACCTGGTTCGAGAATAGGGAGTGTGCACTAACAACCTGGGACCTCTTCCGAGCCGCATTCCTGGACACCTTCACGAGCGTCGTCCGTAAAGAAAGAGCTGCAGCCTTGTTGGAAAACCGTGTACAGCTCCCGAATGAGAGCATCGGTATGTACAGTCAACCACTAAAGTTTGCGGACCACGCGAGCGCGTGCCAACACTGCCTATCTGCGCCACCTAGCGGTACGCCACCTAGCGGCGACAGGGGCGCTCTCCCGGATATGAGCCCTCTTGGTACTCGCCTGCCTGTTAATTTTTTATTCCCGTGCATGACATTGTTAGTTCGTTGTGTTGATGCAGAGCGCTGTCTGCGATAAGACCGCCACATATCTGGCTTGATAGCAGTATCGGAGCAATCACTGCAACCTTTGTCGACTGGTGTGCCAGTGGGTAGATAAGTTTCACGAAGCGCTGCGACGATTTTTTTACGCGACGTTTACTGGCGCACTTTGGTTGGCAGCATCTTGGTCCAATGAGGGTTGCTGCTTCTGCGTCTTGAGAGAAAGGGTAGGGAGGTGTTTCACTGTCATCAAAAATAAAGAAAAAGCGGATGCATAGAAAATTTTCTTTCACACATAGGCGCATCTTCGCATCAGTCGCTGAAAACGTAGTAGACCTGCTTCAGGCCACGTGGTGATTGCCTATTTGGAAAGATGCCGCTGCGTGTTCCACTTGACGAAAGAAGGCACATTGTGCGTTTATTTATAGAGGGAATACCTCAGCGCGAAATCTGCCGCCGAACCAACAGGAGCCGGACTGCCGTGAATAGGATTATTCAAGCTTTCCGCGACGATGACAGATTCACAGATATGGAGCGCAGTGGGCGTCCAAGGGCCACGACTGAGGAAGAGGACCGCCTGATTACGGCCGCCATCGTGGCTGATCCTTTTCAAAGTGCAGAGGATATCCGAGAAGCACTCTCGCTCACGGTATCGTCTGAGACTGTAAGAAGAAGGCTGAGTGAGCTTGGCCTGCAGTCTTTCGTAGCAGCACAGAAGCCCTGCCTCTCAGACAGCCAGCTACAAGAACGACTCATGTTCGCTACAGCAATGAAAGATTGGACAACAGAGAAATGGGGCGATGTCATCTTTAGCGACGAGTCAACTTTTTCCACGCGCTGGGACCAACGGAAGCGGGTTTGGCGTCCACTAAACTGCAGGTGTGTTTACAGTGTATTGGCAGTTAATTCACGAAGCTAATTCTGCATCACAACATGTTTCACGTAAAATGAGCTTTTGGACATTACGAGATTTTTCTGTAGTGGTATTATGTTGAAAACATTAACGATTGTTTCATAGTACTACTTACTCTGAAGCTAATTAAAAGCTGCCAGTGGGTCTTTCAGTACTATCTAATGATGTTTGCACGTTTTCTATTGCAACTCTATAACAGCATTATAAAGTTCATACGCAAGAGGAATCACAACATTTTTAGACGCGCCGCTGGAACCCAATTGTATGCTATTTCTTGCAGATATCTGCCTAATTACACACAGAGTGTTCTATCCAGTGGACGGTGTTCCGTGAGCGTGTGGGGAGCAATCAGAAAAGATGGCCTTGGTCCCCTTGTGCGTCTGGAAGGGCCCTTCACTGCGTCACGGTACTGCGACGTCATCACTAGACACCTCGTTCCGTATGCGCTGGACGGTCCCTTCAGCGACGGCTGCTATTTTTTTCAACACGACCGCAGCCCGATCCATAAAGCACGTATCGTCCAGTCATTGCTAGAAGAACATGCTGTTTGCCAGCTTGAGTGGCCTCCATGTGGCGCCGACTTGAATCCCATAGAAAATGTCTGGGGCATGTTGAAGAAACGGCTGTCCACACGAGCCAACCGCGGCCGCACGGCCGATACGCTGTGGCAAGCGATCGCACAAGAATGGGAAAGCCTGCGCGGTCGACCGGAGATTACTGAATCTTTGTACGAGTCGATGCCCACACGCATCAATAAGGTGCTAGAAAACGGCGGACATTTCACTTCCTACTAGATCATTGAGAGACCTATGTTTCATGACACTTCTGTAAATGTCTTGTGAATAAATTCATCCCTTCAGACACGAATTATGATGCACTGTCTGCAAATGCGTCAAATGCGCATGGCATCATTTCAAGACGCTCACTATTACATTCCAAGAAAGAAGACGAAGCAATGTGCTGTTTTGTGCGAGTTTCAGTAAAAAAAATTAATTAGCGTATAACTCATTATCTAATTATTCTGAAATCCGTCAGCTTCAATGCTTGCATAAAAAGAATCAACTATTAGGCCCGAAACGCATGCACACTTGCTTTTTCGGTTGTATTCGTGTCGACCGGAGAAAAAAAAGTACTCTTGACATTGGTCTTGGAACGCGGCACGTCGAACGATTGTCTAACATGGTAGTGTCTCCAGCAAAGTGATCATCTGCAGCAATACGCAGGACAATGAAGTTAACTGACCGCTAGTTGTCCCATCAGGAAGCGGACACGAATGTGCACACTGAGTTTTAGGTCATTTGAAGAAACACGTGGCGTGGGACGCGCCTCCGAAGTTCGAGTCCCCAAACGAGGACGCCGTGTCGCAAAGGGTTATAAAAAGAGTCATCGCACCCGAATATTTCTTATTTTTCTAAATGTAACCACTATAGCAGCGCGGTGGTTCGGGCTTTGCGCAGCAAAACCTGGGCGCAGGCGATCAAATCCCGGCCGCTACTGTCACTTAGCGATGGGGGAGGAACGGAAAAATTCTGCCTACTGACTAAGCATCTGTGTCCCATGGCTGCCTCACCGCTCACTCACGCACTCACGAAAAAAAAAAACAGCGTGGCTACGCGAAAATAGAACTGATAACAGCCGAAGAATACGCTGTCTGATTACTTGTACTGATATTCTGCTCTCAAAATATAAGCAAGTAGCCCTGGCTAACAAAGAGCGCGTCACGTTGAAAGAGATAGGTAGAAAATATTTGCGCACAGTGCGAAAATAGACAGGCCATAGATTTAAGGAGGGATGCGTCTTCAACGTAGCGCTGCTGTCGATCGCTGGTGACGTAGCGGAAGTGTCGCGAAGAGGCTCTTGGCCACGCGCTCGCGTGGTCCGCAAACTTTTGTGGTTGACTGTACACTGAAGAAATGACTCGATTATTCCGGCACACCGACCCCGCTATGCCAGAAGACAAGAAAGTTCGCTTGCTCATGCGGGGAGTTAAGCAGGAGCTATTCGCCGGACTGGTGCGGAATCCACCAACGACAGTCCAAGACTTTCTCTCGGAGGCTACGACGATCGAAAAAGCACTGGACATGCGCAACCGGCAATACAATCGCCGTTCGACGCCACATTACGCCAAAGTCCAAGGACTCTCCCACGACCTACGAGACACCATCAGGGCGATAGTACGAGAAGAGCTGCAGAAGTTGCTACCGTCGTCGCAGCCTCAAGTTGCTTCCATCGCCGATATCGTGCGGGAGGAAATCCAGCAATCGCTAGGTCTTCCTGAATCACCGCAACCCCAGCCGGAAGCGCTGACCTACGCCGCCGTCGCCCGTCGTCAAGGCCCCCCTCCGCGCTCGCGCCAGGGCCCCGTAACGCCGCAGTTCCGACGTCCACCACCGCCGCCGCCAGCACGCCCGTCCGTCGTCCTGCGCAGCTACCCGAGAAAGACGGACATTTGGCGCGCCCCCGACCACCGCCCGCTCTGCTATCACTGCGGGGAAGCTGGTCATATCTACCGCCGATGCCCATACCGCGAGATGGGCCTACGAGGGTTCGCCGTCAACACACCGCGTCCAGTGCGGGGTGAACGACCGCGCGACATTGCCGACTACCTCGCCGGAGCCCAGTGGCAACCCCGACGACCCTCGCGCTCGCCGTCACCAGGCCGCTACATCTCGCAGCATCGCCGTCAGTACACTAGTCCCACCCGGGGCCGATCTCCCAGCCCTTACCCGGGAAACTAAAGGCAGCAACCGATGGAGGTGCGGTTGCTGTACGACGCAATGCCGAAGATCCTCCGCCACCGCCGCCGCCAACGACACGACGATTCGCGAATCATCACGACGAGATATCAGCACGCCGCCTAGCAACAGGCTTGACAGCACATCACCGCCGCAAGAAGACCGGCCGACGCGACGTAGCAGCAGCGGAGCAAGCCGACGCAGCCGTGATCCGACGCCAAGACTTAACCGTAATGCTAGACGACGGTCTACCGACTTAGACGAGCTCATCGATGGTCATAACGTCACCGCTCTCGTCGACACTGGCGCCGACTATTCCGTCTTCAGTGGCGCATTCGCCGGACAGCGGGAGGCCGCCTAATAACGCCGGCTGGAATCTGCACAGCCCGAGTCACGGTAAACAACCGCACTTACCCGGCGAGCTTCGTAATCCTGCAGCACTGTTCCAGGGATGTCATCCTAGGCATGGACTTTCTAAACCAATACGGTGCAGTCATCGACTTAAGATCCAATTCGATAACGCTTTCAACGCACAACGCGATACCACCGGATACAAGCATAAGTAACCATGCCTTGAATGTGCTTGAAGAACAAGTCACCGTTCCGCCTCGTTCCAGCGTAATGATTTCCGTCGGTACCGAAGTGCCTGCAGACATGGAGGGCATCATCGAGGGCGATCATCACCTACTGCTCGACCGTGAAATTTGCGTCGCTAGAGGCATAGCTGAGCTACGTGCAGGGAAAGCAAGGGTGATGCTCACGAACTTCAGCCCTGAATACAAGCACATTAACAAAGGCACCACGGTCGCCTACATCGACGAAATAGTACAAGCCAGCAGTGCTTTCGCCTTTACGGATTCCAGTGCACCTGCAACGACGACTATAATACCTGAACCAACTTTCGACATCAATCAGAACCTTCCCAGGCAGAAGAAAGAACAACTAAAAGCTCTGCTCCTGCAATACAAGGACTGCTTCTCGTCGTCGTCAAAAGTTCGACAAACCCCTGTCGCCAAGCACCGCATCATCACCGACGAAAATGTCCGCCCACTCCGTCAGAGCCCGTACCGAGTTTCGGCGCGCGAACGTGAAGCCATAAGGCAACAAGTCGACGAAATTCTACGCGACGACATCATCCAGCCGTCCAAGAGTCCGTGGGCGTCCCCCGTGGTGTTAGTGAAGAAGAAGGATGGAACCCTACGTTTCTGCGTCGATTATCGTCGCCTCAACAAGA
Source organism: Dermacentor silvarum (assembly GCF_013339745.2). Classification (NCBI taxonomy): domain Eukaryota; kingdom Metazoa; phylum Arthropoda; class Arachnida; order Ixodida; family Ixodidae; genus Dermacentor; species Dermacentor silvarum. The sequence continues at coordinate 309,952,036 of NC_051154.1, forward strand.
TCACGAAGAAGGAACGTATACCCCCTCCCACGGATTGACGACGCCTTGGATCGACTCTACAACGCAAAGTATTTTTCGTCGATGGACCTCAAAACCGGCTACTGGCAAATCGAAGTCGACGAGAGAGACCGGGAGAAGACTGCGTTTATAACACCAGACGGACTGTTCGAGTTCAAGGTCATGCCGTTTGGTCTTTGCTCGGCACCTGCGACTTTCCAATGCGTCATGGATACAGTACTGGCAGGCTTGAAGTGGCAGACTTGCCTCGGGGGTCTATTTGGACGACGTAGTTGTGTTTGCCTCAAGCTTCGAAGAACACCTGCGGCGCCGTGAAACATTTCTTCAAGGAATCAAAACCTCCGGACTCACGTTAAAGCCAGAAAAGTGCCGCTTCGCATATGAGGAGCTCTTGTTCTTGGGCCGCGTCATGAACAAGTCTGGAGTGCGCCCCGACCCTCAGAAAACTGCAGCCATCTCCAACTTTCCTCCGCCCGCCGACAAGAAGGCAGTGTGTAGATTTCTTGGACTGTGCACCTATTACAGGCGCTTCGTCAAGGACTTTTCGCGGATCGCTGAGCCACTGACGTACCTCACGAAGGCCGACGTCGAGTTCAAGTGGGAGACGCCGCAAGGCGAAGCATTTGAAGAACTGAAGCGACGCCTGCAATCGCCGCCAATACTTGCGCATTTCGACGAAAACGCCGATACCGAAGTCCACACCGACGCAAGCAGCGTAGGACTCGGCGCCGTTCTTGTGCAGAGGACTGACGGACTAGAAAGGATTGTAAGTTACGCTAGCCGGTCGCTATCGAAGGCGGAAGCAAATTATTCCACAACAGAAAAGGAGTGCCTCACCATCATCTGGGCTACATCAAAGTTTCGTCCCTACCTCTATGGCAGGCCCTTTAAAGTTGTGAGCGACCACCACGCCTTGTGTTGGCTAGCTAACTTGAAGGATACTTCAGGTCGCCTCGCACGATGGAGTCTAAGACTTCAAGCATTCGACATCACCGCCGTTTACAAGTCCGGGCGAAAGCACTTTGACGCCGACTGCTTGTCTCGCGCCCCCGTCGAACTGCCGCCACAAGACGACCAGGATGACGACACTTTCTTGGGACCCATCAGTGCCGACGAATTCGCCGAACAACAGCGAGCCGACCCGGAACTAAGGAGCCTTGTAGACTACCTGGAAGGCAAGACCGTCATTGTGCCGAAGGTGTTCAGGCGAGGATTGGCGTCGTTTTTCTTGCAAAACGATATTTCCCTAAAGAAGAACTTCTCGCCTCTCCGAGCCAACTACCTCGTCGTGGTACCCGCAGCATTGCAGTCCAGAGGTTCTGCAAGCTCTCCATGACGACCCAACGGCTGGACAACTCGGTTTTTCCCGCACGCTCGCGAGGATACAAGAAAAATACTACTGGCCTCGCCTCTCTGCCGACGTCGCCCATTACGTAAGGACATGCCGAGACTGTCAGCGACGCAAAACACCGCCGACAAGGCCAGCCGGACTTCTACAGCCGATCGAGCCACCTCGCCGACCGTTCCAGCAGATCGGGATGGACTTTCTGGGGCCTTTTCCGATGTCGACGTCCGGCAATAAATGGATCGTCGTAGCTGTGGACTACCTCACCTGCTACGCCGAAACAAAAGCCTTGCCCAAAGGCAGTGCTCCCGAGGTAGCCCGATTCTTCGTTGAGAACATCCTCCTGCGTCACGGTGCCCCAGAAGTCCTCATCACCGACAGAGGTACGGCCTTCACGGCTGAACTAACTCAAGCCATCCTGCGCTACAGCCAGACAAGCCATCGCCGGACCACCGCCTACCACCCGCAGACGAATGGCCTCACCGAGCGCCTAAATAAGACCATCGCCGGCATGCTGGCAATGTACGTCGACTTCGAACACAAGACGTGGGATGCCATCCTTCCGTACGTGACCTTCGCATACAACACGGCCATGCAAGAAACGACGCACATGGCGCCGTTCAACCTGGTCTACGGAAGGAAACCGGCAACGACGCTTGACGCCATGCTACCGGATGTCTCCGACGAAGAAAATCTCGACATTGCCACCTATTTGCAGCGTGCTGAAGAAGGTCGACAGCTCGCCCGCCTGCGCATCAAGAACCAGCAGAGAACCGACAGCCGACACTACAATCTTCGACGACGCTACGTCGAGTACCAGCCAGGAGACCGTGTTTGGGTCTGGATTCCGATACGCCGACGAGGACTTAGCGAGATACTCTTACGTCGCTATTTCGGACCATATAAGATCAACCGACGTATTGGCGCACTGGACTATGAGGTCATGCCGGACGGTTTCCGCAATCACAGCGGCGCCGCGCACGACCTGAAGTCATCCACGTGGTGCGTCTTAAGCCTTTCTACGCCCGCTGAGGAACTTAGGTCCTTTGTTGCTTTGTTATTTTTGTCCCTTTCTGTACGCGTGGTTTTGTTTTCGCTTTCGTGTTTGTAGCATCGGGACGATGCTTTTTAAGGGGAGGGTATTGACACGTATACATGTTTATCTTTCACCGGTGGCCGCTTTCCACCGGCTAACAAATGTTAAACGTTATCGCTCGGCGCAGGACGTGCCTGTATCGGAAGTTTCTAGAACGTTATCGATGCTTCTTTTCGTTGCCTGTTTTCACCGACGCTTATGTTATCTGATTGTGTGACCGACGCGAATTGTCTAGAACTTTCTGGAAGACACGCGGGCATCAGGGATTATTCTGGAACCTTCGATGACTGAGGTATAAAAGCCGACGCGTCACGCCGCTGATCAGATTTTCGACGACCGCCGACTGTGTTCGCCGCTATCGTTGTGCTTTGAGTGTAGCTTGCTTTTGTGGGCACAGGTTCGCCCAATAAACAACCAGTTTCTTCATACAGTTTTACGACTCTTTTCTTTACCGTCACTACTACGTGACAATATGCTAAAGGCATGCTTCGTGTAGCAGCGAGCTTTCGACACCCCCAAGCACGGGCTGCTCTTAGTGACTTTTGTCCCGCCTTCTCGGAACGGCTCCAAGACCGCTGTCAATCTTGTCACACGGAACGGGTAGGCCAAAATTTGCGGAAAGAATAGAGATCTTCTCCCGGTAGCGTGTCCCGCGTCTTCAAACTCTGCCTTTCCGAACTAACAACTCGCCCACATGGCGCGTGATTCACAAGTCGCCAAAAAAGAAAACAAAAGCGCATTTTTGGAACCACGGGACCCGTGACCATGATGGTCAAAGGGAACAGCCGCGTACTGAATTGCCCGTTCGGTCATTGTCACCTGCCAGCACCAGCGCCTCTAATGCGAAACGTACTGGGCTATGCTGACCGCCTCCACTCATTCATACATCGGCTTTCAAAACCTAAAAAAAAAGACCTAAACTCTTTCTACAGCGCAATAACCTTAAAAAAATTGTTTCTCCAAACGTGCTTCGGCAAATGGAAATTCTGCAATGGTAACAAATAGCGCACGTATTCGCAATGCACACGGACTACAGGTGGCGCGCGAGGCGATCCATGATGGCGGACCGAGAGAGTATCAGAATAGGCGACTGCGCATCCGTGCGGTAGGACGCCGGGCTTTTTATCATCTTTCTCGTCGCACGCCGAGTGTATTCTTATTTTTCAGAGTTTATTCTCATAGGCTGCGGAATGCCGCTGCATAACCAAAAGCGTGCACAACGAGAAGTGCGTGCGTGCTTGTTATTTTACGGCGAATGGCGCGCTTAAAATTACTGAAGGATGTAGGCGGCGCGAATTGTATCTAGAACGAACCCTATGGATGTAGTGCAGCGTTTTCAGTTTAAGCCAGAAAAAAGTACACCGATCTTGTTTTCAAATCAATCGAAGAAGGTCAGTGCAAGCAAATATGCCACAGAGCAAGCGATCGGCGAGAAGCTCCGAACCAAGTTACGCTCCGTCAGCTACGCTCGAAAACCAGACACCAGCTGCTTAATGTCTATACAAATAATCAACTGTGGCGGGAGCGTTTAGGCATCATTATTTACAAATATTAGGCTGTAGCGGGAGCGTTCGGACGTCGTAAGGCATAGGCGCGAACTTGTTAGCTTGTCTTTTCGTGCCGCATTGTAACTTTTCGTGCCGCATTGTAACCGTCAGTTGTAACTTACGTGAACGGCACGTTCACGTAAGTTACAACTACCATATCGTAAAAGCGTAATGTTTATGCTTTCGTGAACGATTAGCATTCTGATAACCGATTTTGCCCCAGAAGAAGTCTTCGGTGACGAAGTGTGCGCTACAAACCTCCATTGGTGGAGTCACATGCTTGTCGATCCGGAGCTTCACCGCCGACTTGTTTTTAAGATACGCGTGCAGCGGAAGCAAATGAAGGCTTATCTCATCCTTCGCCGCTCGGTTGGTGCACTGAGGCACGCAACACATTTTTTTCTTCCATGACGTAGACAGAAGATATTAACAAAACAGAAATGCGTCTGCGCATAGAGAGCCACACGGTAACACTGTGCCATTGACTGTGCGGATACTCTTTGAAATATTTCTCTCGCTGGCCACTACGCGGCGCGACCGTCTGTGTAAATTGCGAATACTCTATAAGCACCGAATTACACAACAATGGTTTGTCTCTACAAACCTCCAAAGTCAATGCATATATACAAAATCGGCACGACCACGAGCTACCACTGTCGGAAAACTTGTTTCGCACCTTTTATTGGCGTGACTGGCTCGGACAACAAAACAAAACAACACAACAGAACTGCGCCTAACCGAAACCATTGAAATTAAAAGTAATAAGTGCTTAATAAGAAACAAAGACAAAAAATGCATCACGCTCTATTAAAAAAAAGAAAATTATGAATGCGCCCAATTCTACAATTACTCACGCTTCATGCGCACTCGATTGGGTCGCCGGGTCAAAACCTTTGGGCCACGTCGAGGGCAACAAAGGGCGCCAGGCATACACTGCTGTCTGCAGTCACCTGCCACTTTGTCGCCCCGCGGCTTGTTTTGCGTGAACAAGTGCCCTTCTCCTTTTGTCCTCGTGGTGCATTCCACCTCAGCGACTGTTCGACTGGCCCGGGTCATGCGCGCATGTTTCAGCCAGGTTGAACTTTTCGACCGCACCTTTACTCGCCGCGACGCACCCTGTTCTGTTGCCATCCGCCTTTGGCGACGCCTCCGTTTTCTACACCGCCACACCGACGCCTTTGAAGTTCTGCGCGATGGCCTGTTTCCTTGTCTTACGGGCTGCGGTGTGGCGTGTTTCTCGAGTTTCCTCTGCGCCGAACGCGTAGCTCTTTGGACCCTGCGCCGTCTGAAAACCCCGAGCGTCGGGTTCCTGCTCTGTTTGGCCGCCATGGCATTCTCCTTTTCTTTTGACGATTCCGGAAGATCGCTCAAGTGCGGAGGTACGAGGAAGCTTTTCAGCGCCTCCTTCACCTTGTTAAAGCTGCTGAAACAAGCCTCGTCCCCGCAAGGAACGTCCCTCGGGATAGTCACTGTTAGTACTGTTGCGGCATAATAGCTCTCAGTTAATTATAGGCAATACCACAGAGTCACTCAAGTGCTGGTGCACGAGGAAGGTATCCAGCGTATCCAGCCCTACACTGACTCTAATAGGGTTGCTGGAACAAGCCTCGTCCTCGTAAGGAGGGCTCTCCAGTATGACCACTGGCTCGGTTTTGGCGTACGCCTGCATTGCGCACTCACTGAAGCTGGAGCCCTGAGTGATCTCCACTCCGTTTTGCTGTGTCCGGCCCTTTCCTGGCTCGGCCGCCACCGTCCTGGCTCGGCCGCCACCGTATTCCGGTCTATCCTAGGCGATTCCGGAAAGTCGCCCATGTGCTCAGGTACGAGGAAGGTCTCCAGTGCCTCCTTAACCTTCTCATGGCTACTGGAACAAGCCTCGTTCTCCCACGGGATGCCCTCCGGAATGGTCCTTCTTTGTAGACCGGCAACGGCCTCGCTCTCGACGGGCTCTATCTCTGCGGGTTTTGCCACCTCGCATTTTTCGTGCTCTTCCCTCACTGGCGCCACTTCATCCGCGATTTCTACTGCGACCTGTCCCTCAGTCGCCTCAGGAGAATGCACCCTCTGTCCGTCACTCTGCGCCTCCCTATTGTTCTCAATTGGAATACAGAAACACCGGAATAAAGCTCTCTTAGCTATGTCGTAATTCTGGTACTCGTGATTTGAAAGGCGAGCTAAGACTTAGGCCACGTCGCCGGGAAGTACTCACAACAACCCAACAGACCAACAGTCACGGTCCAGCTGTTCCTCCGCGCAAACCTTCTCGAAAAAAAGCAAGAAAGCTTTTTATGTTTTCGCCGTCCTTAAATACGTGCAGCCTAGACCGTGCCTGCAGCACCCTGAGATACTGGATTTCCCTATGCATTTCTTCCATCCGAATTTTGTGCTCTGCCTGTTATCGTTTCCGTTGATCTTCCTGCCATTTGCGTTTGCGTTCTCTTTCATCCTGCTCTCGCTTTCTCTGATGCTTCTCCTTCTCTCGCTTTCGCTCATACTCTTCCTTCTCTCGTTCCCATTCACGATCTTCCTATTCTCGTTTTCTCTGGCCCTGAAATTCCTCCCAAGCCGACACGATCTCTTCGTCATCTCTGCTACCTGCCTCTATTGCATCGATGACCCCCGCCTTCTTTAGGTGTATCCCACAATCAATCCCGAATTCCCCGCATATCGTGTTTAGGTCCGTTCTGCGCAAATTCCTCCAATCCATGGCTACCTCTGTTTTACCGACAAGTTTCTCAAGTACTTAGTGTAGAAGCAAGGTTTTTTTCAGCACGGCTTCTAACACCCTTGTTACCATGAAGAACTATGTTAAGTCTGGCAACTCTCAAGGAGAAAAGGTCTTGCACTCACCATGCCGAAGTCTAAGCGCTGCGCAGACTATCTCACCGCTGCCGTCCATTGTTGCGACTGGGGGCCCGAGGATTTGGGTTATCTATTCCGCAGGAGGAGTAAGGGAACGTGGGGCTGGGCTCGACCCCCAAGACGTTTAAATAAACACGTTTATATTACATATTTACAGGAGAATTTCAAGAAGTGCTGAAAATATATATTTTTGGTTCAAGTTCGAGCTGTCGAAGAAAATCACCCAGCGTGCGTCGTCGTTTTTTAACACCTTCGTTCCCTTTGTCCCGTCGTCCCGTCGCCGTTCCCTTTGTCCCACGCTCAGAAGCTGAGTGTCTTACCCACTCGGCTAAACCAGCGCCTCCTAGATAGCCGACCTGTGCACTGCACTTTATGACATCATGCTACACGGATCAAAATTTTCATACCCAAGCCTGACGTGACGAAAGCGGTGACGTCTAAATCACCGCAGCTTATTTGGTAGTGTCCCCGTTAGATTCTGTGGCAGTCGGGCAAGGTAGCATGACGTAACGGATCGAAGTGCTTAGGCGTTACGGACCTTGCGCTGAGGCGTTGGCCAAGCGTCTCAACGCACTTGATAGCCCCCGAGGAGTTCATAACTCGAAGGAGAGCGCAGCGGCGTTCAATTGGACATTAATGCTTTCGCATTCACAACTTTCAAGAAGTGCTTAGATATCCTCATTTTTTTGCAATAATTAGAGGAGTGACATGAGGCTATCATACCAGATAAAATTAAAAACGCCAATTATTTGAAGATAATTGATATTTCAATAGTGACATCATAAGCTAATTAGGTAAGAAAATAAATTATATTCGTCGAGCCGTGCGGCGCCCAGGTTCGAGTGTTTGGAGCCGCCCTTTTTAGCCTAAGTTTGAACAAGGAGAGACTGTGGAAGCAGCCACATTTTACACAGGAAAGAACTGTTTGCAAATTTGTGCAGGGTAATTTAGAGGTGGCTCTATATAGTTTAGGGACTCGGCCTTTCATTTCCCTAAACAGCATGCCTCCAAAGTGCCTTGAATTATTCCTTGAGCTGTTATGTCAATCATGCATTCGTACAAACACGACCAACTTTCAGTTCTATTGTAAATCACGTATAGTTATAAAATCTAAGAGAAATGTAGATACAAAGATGTACACGCTTAGAACAGATTGCCCCCGAAAAGACGTAGTGATTTTGCGCCTTACGGATCAGTTTTGTGAACACGAGAACATATTTAGATCTATACCAGCACAACCTTTTGTTTTTTCTCCGGGTCGGTGATTAGTTTCACTGATTGGTCGAACACAGCGATCAATATTACTTGTACCACCATTGCGGAAATTTTACATTTTCAAATCGCAGGAATGATAGTGAAGGCAAGTGTAACATCTTCGTATAGGATGGCCATAAATAGACCGAACCTATCAGCTGAAAACCAAGCAACTTTTAAGGGGTGGCTTTCGTCTTAAGCTACACGTATCGAAGAATAAGGGACCGGATGCACAAATTATTTCGCTCTGCTTGTTAATTGCTTGTGCTTCACGATTGATCCGCGGAAATTTCTTGTTGATACTAACATGATGTGTGAGCGCCATGGCGTTTTGGCGCACGACGTGCCGTGGGGACCATATTATTGCCCGGAAATCTACACTAAAATTTTATACGTCTATGGCATTGACTATACCTGCATCAATACCTGCATCATTAAAAAAATATTAGGTTTGCTTGCCAAAAGCACGATCTGATTATGAGGCACGCCGTAGTGAACGGCGTGCCTCATGGCGTGCCTCCGGAATAATTTTGAACACCTGGGGTTCTTTAACGTGCACATCTAAGTACACGGGTGTAGTCGCATTTCGCCCCCCCCCCCCCCCCCCCCCATCGAAATGCGGCTGCCGTGGCTGGGATTTGATTCCGCGACCTCGTGCTTAGCAGCCCGACAACATAGCTACTAAGCAACCACGGCGGCAGCATCATTTTCTAACACACAGAGTTGTGGTGAAATCTTCTTGTTGTTACATTCGACGGTTGACCAAAAGGTAATTTGGTCATGATGTCAGACAGATCACTACCCTAATCCATTTTCAAACTATACCTGCATGTGCAACGAGTTTTCTTCGTCCTCAGGCGATTTACGCTATTCGAGCTTGACGGCAGCGTGGTCCCTTTTGCTGAGCTAGAGCTTCAGGGGCTTCATATAGTGCATCACGTAACATTCACGCGCACAAGCACGTACATGCATGCTCTTTCACGCGCACTCGCACGCCCGCGCACACATGAATGTTCTCTCACACACCCCCGCGCGCACAGACGTACACACACAAGCACATACATGCTCTATCACACTCATCCGCATACGCACACACAATCGCACTCTCCCTCACACACACACACACACACACACACACACCACACACACACACCACACACACCAACACCAACACACACACACACACACACACACACACGTCCGCATATGCACGCTCTCACACACACCCGCGCGCACACAGACGTGCACACACACATGCTCTCTCGCACAGATACACGTGCACATGCATACATACGTGCATGCATGCACGTATGCACGCAGTGCATAAGTATTTAAAATTACTTTCTCAGGTTTTATGTTCAAAGCCAGCATCTAATTGTGAGGCAGGGCGTAGTGGGAGACTCCGGATTAATTTTGACCACCTCCGGCATTTTAACGTGAACCTAAGTAAGCGAGAAGTTTTGCAATTCATCATACCGTGTGGGTGAAACAGCGCACTGACCGGGACAAAGCGGAGAGACACAAGAATACACGACACTCGCTGGTGCAATTCCCCCGCAGGGGCGTCTGCGCAAGCAGGCGTTAGCTGTGTTGCGATACCATGGTTCCGAGCACATGGGGATTGGAACTTCCCGCAGGTAGCCGTGCGTGGCTGAGCCATGTAGGGGGAAAAGGGTGTCCCGGGGGTCGAGCTGATGCCTGGCGTTCGGACCTCTAAAGACTCCTCGGCGGAGGCAACACATCTCTTTGGCCTCCGATTCACGTAGACGGCACCCCTGCATTGAGCCACCCGGGGGAAATCGGCAGTCGCCTTTTCCTATCGCTCTTCACGCCCTTCAACTTTTTCTTTTGTTTATCATCTTTCCTCTCTCCTTCTTATTTCATCTCAATATCCCTAATTTCCGGCGTTCAGACGACAAAAGCCGGTTTTTTGGCTTAATGGGCCATTTGATGCTTTCGCACCAAAACTCTCCAAACTTGTGACGTTCGGGATATCCCTGTGACAATAACCCAGCATCGTTCCCTAAACATTGTTCGCGGTGTCATATCCGAGGGAGACCTACTAGATCTGAGTGAAACTGAACTTCATGAAGGATGGAAGGGCCAGGATGTCATCGATGTGCAATGAATTAAACTAAGACGTGACAACACAGAAATTCCAACCAAACATTTGATCTTGTCCTTTGCCTCCAGCACACTTCCTGAACTCTCGAAACTGGATAAACAAGAATTCGCGTAAGGTCATATGTCCCTAAGCCTCACCGATGCTTCAACTGTCAAAGATTTGGCCATGGCTTGCAGAGCTGCCGAGGCCGACTAACCTGCGCCAAATGCAGTTACCAAGATCACCCTTCCGACAACTGTGCCAATACACATCACTATGCCAACTGCCAAGGAGAACATGCAGCATACAGCATGCAGCGCTGTGTGCGTGTCGCTCTCTCGTGTCCTTGTCTTTGTTGCGCAGTTTTTTTTTCAATGAATCACCAACACGCCCAAGCTTCCACGCTAAATACTTCCGATCTTATTCGTCCTGGAAAAACAGAAAAGACATTATTGCACTGAAATTCAAAGTGGACATCTCCTTTAAAGTAGCATGGAAACGTCTTCCTCCATCAAAAGAATCAAGCTATGCTAAAGTGGCATATCAGGGGGTGGTGCCACAGCGGCCTTTGGCGGCCATTCGGACCACATACAGTGGGCCGGCAGGCCCGCCGCCGCCCCCCCCCCCCAGGCGGACATTGCTAGCACCGCTCCGCCGTCAACGAAGAAGTGCCTGCAGGCCTCTGGGCATGCGGCTTTGGGTCCTCTGCTCGCGCAGAAAGGTCCGAAACACCAGCCAGTGTGGATTCAGCGCCTCGGTGGAGGTGATGGACACATCGCCTAGTGCATCGGCATCGCAGACGCTGAAAGAACGGCGCAGCCCTCTGGAGTGCGCCAAAAAAGACAAGCCTCGCATAACAGGGCCCGTAAACGGTTCTGCTAGTTAAGCTAATCTTTCCCTGATAGACACACAGCACACAACCCTTTCAATATGGTCACAGAAATACTCCAATGGAATGTCAGAGGTATTCTCCGCAATCTTGGTGATATTAAGGAACTTTTATGTAAACTGAAGCCAAAGGTGATGTGTGTCCAAGAAACACACTTAAAACCTACAGAAAAAATATTTCTGCGGCAGTTCGCTATTTTTCGCAAAGATTGCGATAATGCTAATGCCGCGTCGCGTGGTGGAGCAATCATAGTCGATAAGAATTCAGCATGTCGGGCTTTAGAACTCCGAACGCCTCTTGAGGCAGTTGCAGTTCGGGCCGAAATGTTTGGAAAATTAATTACAGTTTCTTCTCTGTACATACCACCAAGTTATCGCCTCAGTAGAACAGAACTTCAGGAATTGATGAATTACCAGCACTTTAGATACCTGTTGGCGACTTTCACTAACGCACACAATACTCTTTGGAGATATTCTCGGTGTGATGAAACAGGTTGGTAATTGAACAACTAATTTTCTCTTTGCGTACATGCCTGTCAAACAAGAAAGAGCCAACATTTTACAGCCTTGCGCATAACACACACAGCTCCCTAGACCTAAGCATGACATCACCGACGTTAGTGAGTTGCTTAGAATGGAACGTAATTAAGAACCCTTATTGTTGTGATCACTTTCCTATCTCTCTCACTACAAATGACCGGGCTCCTCCACCACACGCCCCTCGATGAAAAGTAGCATCTGCAGACAGGAAAACTTTAAACAAATGACTCAGATGCCTCGAAATGCTCAGAATGATTTTAGTATAAATGATAAAGTTGCATACTTTACTACTTTTATAATTGATGCTGCATTAGAATGTATTCGACAAACGAATGACGCTACAAATAAAACGAGGCGCTTGTCATGGTGAAATTAAGATTGTAGGAATGCACGTAAGAAACAAAATAAATATTAGGGCCCATTACATGAGTCGTCCAACGGCGGAAAACCTCGTAAATTTTAAACATATCAAGTTACAAGGAAGTCGAACGCGACGTATCGCGAGAAGACGAGGTTGGGAAAAGTTCGTCTCAGGTATAAATTATTATGCGCAAGAAGCGAAAGTATTGAACAGGTGAAGAAGAAATCCACGTAGAATCTCCCGTGGGAGTTATGTGAAAGATGCGTAAGCATTTGGTAGTAACGACGTGGTGTACATTGGTCGTAGGCTGGTGTGTTTCGTACAACTGCGAGAACGACGGCGAAATAATCGTGAAACGGACAAGCGTAGTTGCAACACCGAACTATAATAAATGAGACTTGCACGAGACGACGTAGAAGAGGCGAGTAGTAGCAATGTTCACTCGTGTTATAGATAGTCCACAGCGGATGTGGACGGGGGGTGAAATGACGAGGGAGATGTAGGAAATGAATGAAACATATGCTTTTTATTTATTAGGTGCACTGTCTCTTGTTCGTTGGTTCTACTGCAGGTGGTGGTGCCAGGTGCGCTGATGACCGTTCCCATCATTATAAGCCATTATTGCTCTTTACCGCATTATCCACTCGCGTCGAACCATTATGAAGCGTGATCAACGGTGCTCCGGCGGCGGCTACGTCTGGCGTGGCGGCGCGCACCGTATCTCGAAAGCCATGTGCGGTGCCGACAGAGAATTGCCGACTGCTGATAGCTTGGCGCGCTGTGTTTTCGCCGCCCACATAGCGTTGAAGAGAGACGCGCGGGTTCATATCTTGAAAGCGATCTGCGAAACGGACAGAGTGCGGCATGTGCTGAGAGCTCTGTTAGCGCTGTGTTCTCGCCGCCTCATTCGCGTTGAAGCGATTGGCAGCGCGAAGGTACCGTCACTCGCTGCTGCGGGCTCTACCTTGAAATCGATCGGTTAACGGGAAGGACGGACGGATGGACAGTTTTCTCGTCAGGTATAAGCATAGAAATGATTACGCATTTAAAATTATTACATCGGCAATCTTGCTTCCTTCGTTTGGAGGATGATCAAGGTAATAGCCTTGAGGAGCAGGCATACGTTCTTGGACAACATTTTGAGCCTGCGTCCAGTTCAGTACATTACTCTGAAGCGTTCTTCAAGCACAAGAAAATAGCAGAACTTAAGGCAATAAATCGTAGGTGTAGTGGAAATGAGTCATACAACACTCCATTTGGTGTAGTCGAGTTCAGAGGCTCCATGAATACCTGTGAGACATCTGCACAGGGATCTGATAGAATCATGCTAAGACATATTCACACTGACACGGGGATAGTTCTGTTGTCCTTTTTCAATACAATCTCGGCCATAGGATACATTCCCATGGCATGAAAAGAGGCTATTGTTGAACCTGTCTTGACACAGGAGAAAGGTCCATCCTCCGTGGCAAGTTACCGACCCATAGAACTATCAAGCTGTCTTTGTAAGCTGTTTGAAAAGATGATCAACCGCGGGCAATTGCAAGTCCTCAAATCAAGCAAATTGCTGGTCCTACATCAATGTGGCTTACAGAGCGCCCTTCTCCAACCGATAAGCTCGTAAGAATTGAGGCACACATTAGTGACGCTTTCTTTCACAAGCAGTTTTTTCTCTCCGCGTTTGCTTATAACACTGCCTGGCACTTTGAAGTATTGCGATACCTGTCAGAAATGTGTATCCGCGGCAATATACCTAATGTAATAGAAAGCTACTTGTCGCACCGTATGTTTCGTGTCCAAGTTGGTAATGCTCTATCCAAGCCATCTATCCAAAAAACTGGGGTGCCATAGGGTGGAGTGCTTAGTTGTACTCATTTTATTGTAAAATGCATTCTCTACAGTCATTCATTCCACGAAGTATGTCTTATTCCACTTATGTGGATGACGTGCAGATAGGATTAAAGCCTTGCAATATCGCTGTCGATGCGCGATAGGTTCAACTTGGCCTCAATGCCGTACCAAAGTGTGTGATTGAGAATGATATTAGGCTAAATCCTCCTAAAAGCCACTGCATCCTTTTTTTTCAAGAAATAGAGACCTGGCCATAGATCCTGATATCGAGTTGCACGGACACCACGTACGTGTGAACACGGAACAGAAATGTTTACGCATTATACTATACGCAAAACGTTTCTTTCCCATTTAAAATACTCGTATATTAAGAACAAATACCTAAGAACAATGAATGTTCTAAAAATTTGATCGCACACAAAGTGAGGTAGTGATAGGAAGTGCCTCATGAACCTGTACAATAGTCTAATACGTAGAGGCTTAAAGTATGGGGCAATAATTTATCTATCTGTCAGACCAAGTGCCTAAAAGATGCTTGAAACTGTTCACCATCCTGAAGGCAGCGGTAGCCAAGTGACCGGTGCCTTCAGGACAAGTACTGTAGACAGTCTCTGCGTAGATTCTAACGAATTCCATTTCACCTTCAAAGGTCGTACTCTAATTTCATGTTTTTTTCTCAAAATACTTGCCAACAATGAACATCCCTCTTTTTCAAACATAAACGATATGACCAGCCCATCCTCTTCCACAACCGACCTGTAGTGAGAGAGCCCTTCTCTCTGCGCGTGAAGATACCTTGGTGAGGAACTTGAACATCACCTAATGACTCTAAAGAAGCCATTACCGCCGTGTAAGTGGCCGCTCATAGATTGTGGCATGCCTTTTGTAGAAGTTACAAGGCATGCCCCCGACACCCACATCCGAATGCACTTATACTGCAGGCAAAATACTCGGGCTCAGAATTCTACACAAGGTGCATCCAAATGGCATGCTGATGTTATGCAGCAGTGGGCTCATCGTACTCGGAAGCCGTTGCTCTGCACACGGAAACAAATATTTTCATGGCTGAGGCCTATGCACTATTCTCGACGGCAAAGTACACTATCAATATCTAGCTTCGGAAGGCAATTATTTATACTGACTCTTTAGCGTCATTAAAGCTCTATCTTCAAACCCAAAACATAAGAATCCGGTAATTACTGAGATTTACTCGACTCTATGCAAAGCTTACGCTTCTCAACATGTCATAATATTCTGGATTCCTGGACACAGAGGCATTGAAGGCAACATGCTTGCCGACAGACTGGCAACGTCTATAGGATCAAGCACCAAAAACATTTCCATCGCGGTCCCGGCCATAGATCTGAAACCGTTCCTACTCAAGAAACTGAGGTGCTATTGGCAACACTTGTGGGACACAAAACACTCTAACAATCTTCATTTATTAAAGCCACATTTAGCAAGTTGACCACCTTTAACAAAAACACGACGAACTGAGGTCAGTTTCTGTCGCCTTCGAATAGGCCGCACATATGGCACACACTCTTATCTGTTGACCGGAGGTGATTGTCCTGTCTGTGGAAAATGTGGCGAGACGCTAACTGTTCTCCACGTCTTGCTTGAATGTCGCGAAGTAGAAGAGCAATGAAAAAGGCACTTTCCTTGAGCATACGACATCATATTTCATTACACCCGGCACTGTTTCTCGGCAAAACCCGCTCTTTGACATGAAAACAATTTTAGACTTTTTAAATGATGTTCGTGTAATAGATGTTATACACCCGAACAATTCTTAGCACGACCTCTGAATGAAGACTTATGCTGCGGCAGTAGTACTTATAGCACACGCCTCCAGGCCCTCGCGTCTAAGTGTCCTGGTGAGGCTGTAGTGCTGCTTGAAAATTATTATTGATCGAATGTTTTGAGTTTATATGTGATTTGTATACATAGCACATCTCATTGTAGTCATTGACATAGTTTTATTGTAAGTATATGTTTTACGCCCTTATACAGCTGTCAATATTAGGCCTCTATACAGCCGCGTTACATCTACCTACTGTTATTCATCAGTCCATCGATCGCTCAGTACCATTTCTTGGCACTCTTTGGCCATACCTGGCCCTTGCGCCACAAACACTATACTTCATCATCATCAGTTTTGCGAGTCGCCCCAACGAAATGCGGCCGCCGTAGCCGAGGCACGTGGCACATGAACACCCTGTGTTCTACACAGCGCATACAAGTACTCGCCCACACAAAGGACGTGCGTCGGCAGTGGCTCTTGATTCATAGATGGCTTTCAAGAAAACTTCGCAGAATACAAACTTCGCAGATAACAAAATGAAAACAAAAAAAAAACCTTGTGCAATGTTTTGCTTTCCTCACTTGCCATATGAAATTGGTGCTGAATAAAGTTTGTATTCAATGGCATGCGGTACGCGTTCGAAAGATAGCTGAAAGTGATAGGCGTAGTGCTATCGCCAATGCTGTTGGCATGTGAAAGCAATCCGGCGCGCGAGAAAAGTAATTACCCCGATCGTGGGAGATGCACAGCGAGCTCCCGATGCAATCTGCTCGGAGACCGGTGGTGTCAAACCTCATAAAAGGATCTGTAGCTGCGCTTGTAGAGCTCGACATTTTGCTGCCCGAAGCGTAGAGCATCGACAGCGTGGGTCAACATCAGGCTATATTAGTTCTCTGGACGCAGAAATCTCTGTATGTTCGCTGCCTTAGCCTTAGCAACTATAGTGGCGGAGCACGCAGCTGGGCTTTGAGCAAGTTCAATTGTATACGACGAGGATAGAGTGCGCAGAGCTGCCTTTACAATGCGGCAATGTACGCGCAAGGGAAATAATATTTGCGCAACACGCGTTTACACTTGCGAACATCTGCGGGCGCTGCTGCTGAAGCGGACGTTGAAGTTTATTAAGTGGCTTCCTCGCGTGCCTCATAGTCTGCCTAAATGCGAAGAGTCATTAGGATGCTTTGTCTCGTGTCAAGAGATCTAATTAATTCTGACATGCACCACTTTGCATGGTGATACATACGGTTTGTTTAGCAATGCACACCGCTTTCGTAATACTTCTGGGAAATGAAGTTAGTTCTGGGAAACGAAGTAAGACCAATCATCTACTGGCATGCGCACCGCGGATGGCATGTGCTAAAAGAAATGCTACTCAGTACCACTCCTCCCCCTCCCCTCTTTTCTTCAAACCATTGGAGCAGCCCTTACGGCGCCAGTTGGAGGCAATAAACGCACTTAAGGTAATAAAGAACTCAGTGAAACTCAGATTATGCTGCCTTAAAGAGGAAAAGTACTTTGCACAGCACGCTGTCTCAAACCTCCGTGGTTTAAGCACAAAGGGAGAACTTTTTGTTGCGCCGTAAGTCCATAAAGCACCGTGTCGTATACTGGACGCATAAAGAAGACATAACAAGCCTCCTATGAATTCACTTGGGTTTGAACTCCTCCAGTGAATGATTATATCGCTAATGTGTACCGAATACTAATGAATTATACTTTGAATTCTTTCTGGCTGCAGCCATACGGCCTCAGAAGCACAAATAACCCACAAAATTGGTCTGACTAGCTGTGTAAGCTTTGTGAAACAGACCCGTCATAACTGTTCCTCAAGCAACGAAGATCTATTAATCGCTGAACTTCGCTGAACGTGTAGCATTGAAAAAGAGAATACATTCTGGTCTATGCCTCTTAGTGTGCTGCAAACTGCTGAAAGCCTCCATGAGCTTCACTTCCAGTCACAAACGGCCTAATTTTGGGAAGTATTTATAAGAGCAATCGGCGCTGGCTGGATCTCGACTGCAGTGTTAGTTCAGCCGTCCTGGTACTGCCGAACGTTTTTGTGAAAAAAATGCAAAAATTCCATATTTTGCCACGAACTGCTAGTCTCAAGGAAACAAGATTTAACGCGTTAAAATCAAAGTGCATGTTGTAGAAGTTATATCAGGCCAGAGTTTGTTACAGGCTTGTAGTACCCCAGCAAGATCACTATGATCTATAGTTGGAATGTTGTATTATATATTTTTCACATTTACGCTTTTATTATCTAATTCAGCTACCGCTCCACAGTGTAGATGGAAAGTCGGCACCGCGTTGAATTGAGCTCCTTCGGCTGGTGCCGTAACGCTGCCTTTGAGAAATATATTGTTGTTTATTATATAGCCGCTTCGATAAGTTTGCGACGAACGGAAACACCAAAAAATATATTTGTAAGGATCGCTGTATGCGTACTATCATCCAGAACAAAGGCGAACAAACGGAAACATGGCAGGGGGCGCCCAGACGCCTCCCGAATTGGCACGAGTCCTCGCCCTGACATCACGCGAGCGGCGCTCTCAGCGCCCGTGGGACGATCTCAGGGTTAATACTGCCATATTGCTGTAAAGAAAACACATAAGGGAGCGCGTTGCATCACGCAACATGCATGCACAGCTCGTAGCGGAGAACTTTTACAAATATTTCATCTAAACCAGTTGGTTTCCGTTTCTTCATGCTGAATAGAAGGTTGCGAATGGCATCAATCGCGAGCAAAAGGAAACGTCGCATGCACAAGAAGCCTTGCATCTTGTAAACAGATGTGAAAAATACGTTGAACCGCTAAACCAAAACATAGCGAAGTCAACCAAGATTATTGCGAAATTTTTTTGAGAAATCAATTTTTTACCCTCGACTCATTTATTACAGTCCAAGGCTTAGATGAATTCACTTCTGAGCTTCGGAAACTATTCTGGAAACACTTCCGTTTTTTTGGAACGAAGTAAAGCAGCAGCCGTGTTTCGCGCTGTCATGCAACCGTTACGAAGATTGTTTTTCTTTTTTTGTCAGCAGCGGACAACGCACCCAAGCGAGCTCTCGCTTTGCTATAATGATAGGACGTCATTATTCGACCTTCTTCTTCTTTCTAGGGTTTTACGTGCCAAAACCAGTTCTGATTATGAGGCACGCCGTAGTGGAGGGCTCCGGATTAATTTTGACCACCTGGGGTTCTTTAACGTGCACTACAACGCAAGCACACGGGCGTTTCTGCATTTCGCCTCCATCGAAATGCGGCCGCCGCGGCCGGGATTTGATCCTGCGATCTCGAGCTCAGCAGCGCAACGCCTTAGCTGACTGAGCTACCGCGGCGGGGATTATTCGACCTAGAAACAAGCTTTTTGCTGCTTTTTCAAAACCATTTATTTGAGCACTCGACAGACTTGCCAAATACAGCAACAAAGTCATCCGTATACGGCTTCTTCCAGCGTGCTATTTAACACGGAATTCCAGTAGTAGCATCTAAGCAAAAATCTAAGCAATTTCTGTAAACAATTTAGACTGTCAGTAGGCATTGCTATAAACCACGATTGGGTTGTGTTGCTTGGCCGAGGAAACTGCACCGAGTAAAGAATTGATCGGACATCTCTGGTCAACAATAGATAAAAAAACATCAACTACGGTTAGATCGTATATTCCCTAGATCAATGCATGACGATACCAAAGTATCACCTAAAAATTTGATGCGGGTAAGAGAATTAATTGTCGCTTCAATACCGAAGTCAAAAAGCGCTGCTGAGCACGAGGTCGCGGGATCGAATCCCGGCCGCGGCGGCCGCATTTCGATGGAGGCGAAATGCAAAAACGCCCGTATGCTTGCGTTGTAGTGCACGTTAAAGAACCCCAGGTGGTCAAAATTAATCCGGAGCCCTCCACTACGGCGTGCCTCATAATCAGGACTGGTTTTTGCACGTAAAACCCCAGAAAGAGGAAGAACAAAAAAATGATTTAAATACCTGACAAGTACCAGTCGTTTCTTCTTCAACGAATTTTGATTCACATCGCCTAACACACAGACATTCCCGTAGGAAAACAGGTTGTGATTAGTTCATCAACAAACTTGTTGATATTCTGATCAGGTGGCCGAGCTAGCAAAAGTACATGAAAAGGAAGAAGTGTAAAGGTGCATTCACACTGATCCAGCACGAGTGAAAGTTAAGGGGTGTCGTGATTCACACATTTTGACGAACGCCGTCATGCCCCCTGCAGAGCTATGCTCGCGCGTAAGAAAATGACCTTGTTGCTCATCTATGAGAAGGAGCTTCGATTTATCTTTTCTTATATTTATCTCCGTCAGGACAAGCGCATCAACCATACTGAAACCATTCACAGCGCGAAACGACAAGAACATACAGAAAAGATACATGGACAAGCGCTGGACAGCGCTTGTCCGTGTATCTTTTCTGTATGTTCTTGTCGTTTCGCGCTGTGAATTGTTTCAGTATGGAATACCAACATGCCCAACGTACCGTCCTTTTGAAACATCAACCATCGCACTGAACAAGTTTACAATTGAAAGAAATTCGTAACAGTGCTTGCGTACACCTTTCATATTCACACGTACTAGTGCAAAACTACCTCGCGTGTTGCTACGAGAGTGCTGCGCAGACTCAGAAAGCTCCTAAAGTGCAAGTATGCTGCTGTAGTGAAAGATTGAAAACGAGGGCAAGAATTGTTTCGGTACGTTTGAAATAATTAGGACATCTTTTGAAATAGGATACACTTAGAGGTGCGCCGGGTTGCCTTCCTTTTTGCGCAGGTAAGTGTCGCCGTGTTTCACCCGAAGAAACATGAAACCTTTTTTTCCCTAGCTTTCGTACGAGCGGTCCAAAAATGTTTTCGGTTCCGACCCATCAAGTTCTCAGAAAAAAAAACAGGAAAAAAAAGAAACAGTTATAGCGCCTCTCCTTTTCGGGCCAGCGAGTGCAGTCAACCAGTACAAGTCGTCCCTGATGCTAGATGATGTTCACTACTACATCAAGAACTGCAGATGATTTAAAAAAAAATGCAGTTCCCCGCACTGTATGAATATATGTTATGTGAAAGATTTTGCAGGTAGCTGGCGATTCATCATCGTTTGGGGTTCTGCAAGACGTTACTAGATGGACCAACGTGTTTGTTGCAAGGTGAGCAAATAAGCGTGTGACGCGAGCGTGTGTGTGACGACAGCATGAAGTCATGATGGTTGCATATAATGTGACGGCGACGGCAATGGTATGAGGACTGATTTATTGCACTCGGGCAAAGACTCCAGTTAAGTTACAACCTACGTCGATCCCGAAGACAGTAGAATGTCTCATAGCATCTGAAAGCACTATAGTTGCCGCGAAGAAAGGAATGGGGGGAATGTGGGCCAATCCCGAAGGCGGATGAAATGTCACATATACATAGTGTATCAATGCGCTAGCTGCCACGATGGAAGGATGAAGGAAACGGGAGCGCTGTCGCTTTTATAAGCAACTTTTCATGTGACGTGACGCACGCGACGAATAGTGCTAACGTTGACAAATATTCGTGTGTTCCATTTCAGAGTCTGCGACCTAATGAAAAGTCGCACACACGCAATTGGTTGTATTTTTTTAGCATATTCTTCCTCTGCGACGTGACGCCCGTGAAAATTGTCTGGAAACGTTAGCTGGGTTACCACGAGGGAAACGTCTATAATCTAACGGGAGCATCACGTTGTTGTACCTGTGGGACACTGGTTCAACCCCAACATCGGAAATGTAACCTTTGTTTGTTGAAGAGGCCTGAAACGAGGTGCCACAGGAACTTGAGTAGGTATACCTACCTACCTAAAAGCACCTAGTATAAGGCGAATAATGCATCAATATCAGAAGAACGCTTCCAGAAAAACAAGAAGATGGGACAGAAATAACTGACATTAGAACGCAATGATGAGTTCGCCACAGGCCTGAGGTGATGACGCGCGACTGGTATCTATAGCTTAGCTCTGCGGGACACAAATCCGTAGGATCACCTTCTGTGTTTGGTGCATCAAATGCATAGCTACGTGCCCATTTAGAGAAATCTATTTGCCATATGTGTGCGAGAAAGCAATGTACGACTGTTAAAACACCCGCCGTGATTGCCTAGTGGCTATGGTGTTGGGCTGCTAAGCACGAGGTCGCGGGATCGAATCCCGGCCACGGCGGCCGCATTTCGATGAGGGCGAAATGCGAAAACACCCGTGTACTTAGATTTAAGTGCAAGTTAAAGAACCCCAGGTGGTCGAAATTTATCGGAGTTCCCCACTACGGCGTGCCTCACAATCAGGACTGGTTTTGGCGCGTAAAACCCCTTAATTGAAAACTGTAAAAACACTGAATAGTAAAAACGCCTAATTTTGTAAAATTGCGGAGTAACACAAGACTACTTTGTTTTGATGCAAAGGGAGAAAACATTCTTGTATCTATGGGAGGAGCACAGTCCATTATCGCACTTTTTACCATAGTTCTAACGCCTAAAAGATGGCCCATGTGCGTCTTGAGTTTAATGCCTGAATTTGTGGGGCTAAAGCGTTTAGTTTTTTAATATTCTCAGCTTACTCTTGCACTATGTAATATATTTTCTTAACTGGGCACATTGAACAAAAAGTAGGCCGTACGTCAACAATGACTTCCACATTTTCCTGTGCAACGAACAGTTTGATGAGGCCCAACCTCTTCGCCGGTACTATAGTAATCGCAAATTACGTTGGAGGCCGGGGCTATAGATACACTTACAAAGTGTGCTCTTTGGTTTTGTATGGACACACCGGACAGATCGCGCACTATTTATAAAAACGCGCTTTGGACGAACCAGGTTGATTTTCGCGTAGAAGATTCATCTACTCAAGTTTGTCAGACCACCATCCCGAGAAGTCCGTCATCACAGGAAATGTGCCGACAATGAACAGCTCAACTTCTGACGTGCTCCGGCCATCCTGCTGGAATTTGCGACCAAGTGCTGCGTAGCTCAACTACGAGAAAAAATATCTGTAATTTCTTTCTTTCTAATGGTGTGTTTCCAGATAAAATGAAGCTAGTCCGAGTGACTATTATTCATAAAAGTGTCCAAGTTAACAATATGAATAACTACAGGCCAATCTCCGTACTTTCTGTCTTCGCGAAAATTGCTGAACATGTTATTAACAGAAGACCTTGTGGGTTTTTAAACGCGTGTAAAATAACAGCACACTAGCACTATGGTTTCTGCAAGAGTGAATCTTCAGGAACCGCTTTACTTGAAATAAAAGAACAAATCCTTGACAACATAGAAAAGCGAATGCTCACTCTAGGTATGTTTCTCAATTTTAGGAAGGCCTTTGATTGCGTGCAACATGGCATTCATTTCAAAAAGCTACCTCTTCATGGAATCCATTGTGTCGCATTATTTTTAAAAATCAGGCAAGTTTGCACTCGGTCGCGCAAAGCTTAGGCACAGTGAAGCTTACTGGCTGCTACTGCTAGGTATGAACTTGGCTGCTGCTAGGTCTTAACTTGGTTTAACTTAACTATATATACGCATGTAGGAAGGTATTCTCTAGCGATCATTTTCGGAGGTACCTTCCATTTCGCGACATTTCGCGTGACTATGGCTGGATTCGTCGGCGCCTACGAGCGAAAGCGTTCCTGGCATGCCACAAACACAGGCTGGCTAACCAAGGTTGGCACAATGCCAAGATCGCTGCTGCTTGCCGACGCCGAACGCGTTGGAGGCTAGCCGCTCGATATCAATCGGCCGGCTTCGCTGTGTCTTGAGCTTTGCGCGGCCTAGTGCAATTTCGCCTTTTTTTTTTTTGCTCCTGGCTCAGCGCGCAGCGGAGAGAAGACAGGCGGGGGTCGGGAAGGCAGGGAGATGGCGACGAGGCGCGCGCGATCTCTTCCGCCTCCGGGTTGCCATGGTTACCACGGCTACGCACCACAAATTACGGCTGGCTTAAACAGCTTCACTGTAAAAAACAAAAAAAAAAAAAACATGTCACCTCAAGAACACAGTACGCAATAATAAATGGAGTTAGCCCCGAAATTAAGTTTATTAAATATAGGGTGCCGCAGGGAACCATCTGAGGGCCTGTTTTATTTTTATTATACTGTACATTAATGATATTGTAAATATTCAAGGCTGCTCCAATATTATATAATACGCGATGGTACAAATGTGTTCTTCTCAGGAAGAGAAATACAAAATCTTTTTCAGCAAGCTATAGATCTGGTTACAGCTACCATGTTTGTGGATGAAGCAAATAAACTGCAATTAAACATAAATAAAACGAAGTATTTAGTATTTATGTGGAAGAGAACAACAACCCATCCTCAACAACAAATGAAATTTCAAAAACTGAATATCGAACAGGCACAAACAGAGAGATTCTTAGCAATTATACTCCGTGAGAATCTGTCTTGGTCCCAGCCGGCAGATGTTCGCAGGAACAATATTGCTCGTGCTGTAGGTGCGCTAAGCAAGTTTAGATATTTGCTATCGATAAATGTGAAGCGCAACGCTTATAATGCGCTTATACATTTTCGGTTAATATATTGTATCCTGGTTTGGTCGACAACTACACAATATAACTTAATTAAGATTTCTTTAAACACTTCAACACAGCGCACTGCGTACAGTAAGAAACTTAGGACGTACTGATACCGCTAAACCATACTTCAGCAAATGTAAAATACTAACAGCATCAAAACTTCACACTTATAAATTATTGTTCGGAAAAAAGCGGAAATTATGGGATGACAAATGTTCCTTCCAAAGCAAATACCATGGTAAAACGACAGGCTATAACTTCAGAAAAAGCCTGATAATTAAACCCCGTTGCAGAATAAAATATGAAGATCCAAAACTGGCAGTGCAACTTCCTAAACGACTACCCTTTACTATTGGACCTCCTAAACTCTGGAATCTCGAAGCAAAGCTTTAAGAACACGGCAAAAGAATTGTTACTATCAGACGACTAATACTAATGCTTAACTACAGGAATAAAATATTTTGTACATGTTTTTCTTTTGTGTTTAAAAGTGCTTAGCAGACTGTATAAGATTAAGCTTTTTTATTTTATTCTCGTGAATTGTGTTTAGAACTGTTTAAAAATATCTGTACTAGTGCAATTTCATGTGTCCTCTCTTGAATGTCTGCCATTTTTGCCATAGTGCTGCCACTGTACGGGTGGCACGGCCCAGTCAGGTAAATGTTGGCCCTTACCCGAATCCATTAAGACAATTTGAATATTGTCTCAAATAAATAAATAAATAATAAATAAAGAAAGAAAGAAAGAAAGAAGAAGGAAAGAAAGAAAGAGAAAGAAAGAAAGAAGAAAGAAAGAAAGAAAGAAAGAAAGAAAGAAAGAAAGAAAGAAAGAAAGAAAGGGCAGCCAGCCGATTTTACACTAGCTAACGTACCTCCTCTTTTTTTCTATTCCTCCTTTACCGAGTCAATGCGTTCGCTCACATGCGGGTCCAAGCGACTGTGTGAATTTGTCGCTGAGAATTCTGTGCACTTTGTAACGAAGCAAAACATGCAGCTTGCTGGGAAGCTACCTTGAGTTGCTACCTTGAGAAGCTACCTTGAGCGCGGGGCACCCCTTGAGAGATTTTCGATTAATAAAAGTAATATTTTTAATACTGACGTTTCTCGTATTGCAATACTCGATTGCCTGACACCTTATTCGATTTATTGCACAGAAAAATTTACCGTACGTCGATGTACCGTAATAAGCGTTTACTGCTTATCGCAAACCCAGCAATATATTTAGGCTGCTTCATTTTCGGGCAAAACCGAATATTTTCTGATTTTTGCACCCCGAACAAGATTTCTGAAAATCGGGTTCACCCCCGGTGTTTGCATTTTCGTAAAGGGCAAGGATAAATGCAGGTGTTACAAAAATACTTCATGCTGCCTATTGTGTGTGAGCAAGTTGTCAAGATTTATTAAATTTATAACATTATTAATTGGACGTATGCTTCCCGTTCGCTTAACATTCAAGTGAAAACAGTAATTAACAATAATAAGAAAAATACGCCTACCTCAGAAGATGAAACAGATACGTTTTGGCTCCCCAGACGGAAGCCTTGTTCAAAAACGAAAAAAAAATTAATAATAATATTCTGAGCAAGGCTTCTGTCAGAGGAGCCAAAACAACTTCCTTTCATCTTTTAATACGGTCGGCGTCCCTTTCTACTTATTGTGATGCTCATTCCCGACCACACGGGCTTCCGTCATAATCTCGACTTCGAAAACAGGGCATACAATATGAATATTCAGCGGATGACGGGCTTGAGGGAACGAAGCTTGTTTTGTTTTTTAGTAGCCGAGTTTCATCAGTATATGCGACAATGGCGCATCACATCGTATTTACAACGTGCCGCATACAAACATGTGCTCTTGAGTTCGAAGAGAAAAAAAAAGTGTATGTGCTTATTTCGGTTTTATTCTTCTTCAACTTTCGCGGCGAACAAAATATAGCTGGTCATAACGTTCGTGCCGCTTAATTACATCGCAATCCGACATTTAGTCACTCTGAATTCAGGTGAACCTGTAAATAAAACAACGCTTTCGACTTGTTCACGCTTGAATGAATGAACGAGCGCAGATGAACGAGGCTGAACAGGTCTCGTTCATCTGAACAGCAACATACTTACTGAACAGGTGAAGTATGCTGATAGTATAGGCAATCGACAGAATGATTCCCTCCCCTTTTTCATCACAATTGTCATCATCATTTTAATCAACACCATCTTTTTGTCTATTCCAGGTCGACAGCAATGACCTCTGTCGTGCGCCATTTGGCTTTATATATTCTATGCCTGAAAATTTCACAATTTCATCACGCTACCTGATTTCTTTCCATTCTAGATTGATTTTTTTTCTTCCCTGGACAGCCCATTCTGTCACTGTAACAGACAGCTTGTTATATCTGCTCTACACATTACATGATGCGCCTAACACCGCTTCTTTGTACGAGGAATTTGGTCGTGTGTTATGGGAGGGGTGCGATCTTATAACGGTTCAGAAAAGGAACTGTTAGCTTACCCGCCAATGTTGAGAGTTGGGCTAGTTAGAGCTGCATTACCGCTGCAGTATAAGTTCAGCGCTGTGTGTCTCTTTTTCTGTCGTGCTTGTCCAATGCGCTGGAAAGAGAGAGAGAGAGCAAAACATCAATTTTGCTCGCCCTCACGTGAGTGAACAGAATCACCCTTTCGCCAGCAAAAGCGCCATTCTGACCAATCCCGTGAAGGCTAGCTTTTCTAACCGTTCTAGTACCGTAGATGCTGCTGCCTCACTTGCGGCAGTATTTTGCTTTGTCGCCTGCCTCTCCAGTCTTTTTTGAAGGTGGCGTCACGATCACCGAGAAAATGAGTAGTGATTCCCGGGACATGCTGGTATAGCAGGCAACGAAATAGTGGACTCTTTTGCAACATCACCCCGTAAAGATGCAGAAATTCAACTCATCGCTTTATTGCCAATGGACACGCAACGTATATTAAAAGTACAAAAGAAGGAATTGTGTATGTCAATATGGTTTAATGAAAACACCAAGCAATTGATCCTTTACGAAGTAGACCCCCCAACTCAAGCACCAGCTGGAGGCAACACTTTCGAAAAGTACCGCGACACTAATTCATCGACTGTGCCTTGGGACAGTATACACCAGACATTTTCTGTATCGCATAAAACGGGCTTCATCGCCGACTTGCTCCTGTGGCAACGACGATGAGGATGTTCGCCTCGAATGCCCCAGACACGTGACGCAAAGGCGGCAGCTAGAACACGAGCTACACTCCATTGATCCTCACCGACCTTTCTCACTCGCAAAATTTCTGTGCCTTTGGGCATCGAAAATATCATAGCGAAAATCAATGAACGCACTCGAACATTTTTTTGAGGACACAGGCATTCTAACGAGCACTAGATGCCGCACTGAACAGTAACACAATGTAACTACAACTTGCTTTCATTGTTTGTGTTTATGAGCGCACGTAAATTACGTGTTATACTCTTTTGTATTCTGTGTTGAAGCGCACTTTTGACGGTCATATCTCTGTGGGTGCATCATTTTAAAAGGGCGTATTCCTAATTTGGTTACCTGCTCATCACAAACTGCATCGCAGTCGCTCGTGTGCGTTTGTAACTGTTTACGAACTCAGTGTGGTGCGACTTTTCTTCGCCTGTTATATCTATATTATGTTCGTTTGGTTATAGGTCTGTGTGCTGTCGATCTTGGGCTATATGACGCTGTTTTTTCTGAAATATATATATATATATATATATATTCTTTATATTGTTTCTGCTATGGGAAAAAGGAGTAGCAGTCCCCATTATAGGGTCACTACATTTCTACCTTTTATTTTTATTAAAAAATTGGCGATTCAGTAGTACAGAGCGAGCATTTTCGGGGTCCGGAGAGGCCGAAGCGGCGCAAAAGAAACTGTCCCACACGTAAGCAGTGGGACAGCGGTAGTACAACGGTAAAAGCGGGACGTGTCCAGCCTAAATCGGGACGTCTGGTCACCTTTGTCTAGAGTGCAGCAGCGGTGCGTGACAGCGCTTGCTTGCCCCGTCTAGCGGAGGTCAGTGGGTCGGGAAAATTTGCTTCTCAGCAAGAGTGTGCCCTATTAATGGGGCACCGCATGTCACGCTTCCTTCTTTACAGCGAGGAGTGCCGCTCTTGTGAGCGATAAGTCACGCGATGCGAAAATGCGAGCTTTTGTTGGCGTCTCAGTGACGGCTGAGGCTCACCTCGAGTCAGCCGGTGTCGTTAATAAAATAGAGTAATGAAAGCCAACTGAATTGCGAGAAGCACGAGATGGAGGGGCTTTAAGCGCGAGCGGTGACCACCCCCTCTAGCGGCGCAGAAAACTCTCCAACAAGCCGTGTTGTGATCAGGTTCTGGGGTCCGTGGTTCGGACTCGGGCATCACTATGAGGGTCGGTTGCCTACCTCGCCGGAGTGCCTAAAACATGGTAGCTGGCCTGTGCTATACCGGGGCATCGCACTAAGCTGGCTAAGCGGACCTAGGTCGTCGTCCGTATCTATCGCCGAGAGTTGCTTGTTGGTGAGGATATGAGGTCGGGAGGTTGAAGGAAACGAGAAACAGGTTTATATAATTACACAACTGGCTCCAGATATGGGAGCGCACTCTATGGCGGAGCGCATTACATGTATGATCTTCATGAGGGACGACGACAAGCCCGCGCTCACTTCCACGACCCTTTCCCACCGGGCACTGTCATATGCTGCGTTGACGCAGCGTATAACCAAACTCATGGCTCCACTGCTTGTGTGACAATACTGACCCCACTTGGCATTTCAATCACTTCCACCGCTGGCCCCTTCTCACTTCCTACTTCTCTATTCCTTGAATTGGCCGCGATCGTTCACGCGAAGCATGAACTAACCCTTTTTCCTCCCTCTCCTCGGTATCGCATTTGCTCGGACTCCATGGCGGCAATCCGGGCTCTTCGCGACAACAGACTTCTCGATAATCTTCATGACGACCTTGCTGACGCTCTCTCCCTTCTGTCCCCTGCTTTGGTCACTGGTGTGGGTGCCAGGTCATGCGGGGATTATCGGCAATCAGCTCGCTCCTGAGTTTGTCCGCCAGATTAATAGCCGGGCGCCGATGATCCCCTGGCCTTACCCGCCCATAGCGGATGAGGCACACTTTTATAAGAAAACTCTGAAGCAGCACTACAAACACCTCCGGCATTCATTGCACACTCTTCCGCCACCACTGCCCAAGTACGCACCCTCAGGGCCATCCAGCTGAACACTTTGATCACGTTTATCGTTACCGCTCAGACCCCTCATGTCCCCCCTCTACGTACGCAAATGTAGAGCACATACTTTGCCTCGCAGCATCCCCTCACTACCCCCCTCCTCCCCATGCACTAGCAGGTGTGGTTGGCGTCGGCGGCCTTCGCCCACCAGCTGGCCATGGTGGCGGTGGAATATCTATATTCTGACCTGGAATAAAGTATTCCCCCCCCCCTCTCTCTCTATGATTACTACATGTCTGAGCACACATGTCATCACACTGGAGGTCCTTTTTAAGCAGTTTTTTCCTTAGTTCCCCACATAAGGGATTTAGATGACCTTGTTGCGGCCAATCAGAGGGTTCGTACTGTTCACAGGACTCCACCCATGGTCGCACCACCTCACTGGACTCCGCCTCTGATATCCGACCTTCGAAGCTAGGAAAAGGCAATTTGTAAACAAGGGTTCACGCTCCTTCCCCGAAAGCCGTCGACACTGGTTCCTTGCTCTCCGCGACGGTCAGCTTTTCAGGGTCATGTGAATAGCATTCGTGGTCATTACCGCTTCCACGGTGGGCGGCGGTTGTTGTCGCCTCGAAGTGAGCTTCTTTGTTTGCACGTCCCAATCTATGTCGGGCCCCGTCGACGTCTAGGTGGGTGCTGATGAAAGGGCTGCCTCGTGGGGAGCACCCAAAGAATGCGCATGGCCAGTTTGGGGCGCAAAATGCCGCCTATACAGTAGACTGAGGCAACCCTCTCCTCAACGCAGAGCTCCCACGCTCTGCTATACCACACATGAACGACTTAGAACAATAAAACTCTGAGCCAGTTCCTACGAACTTATGGTTTAAAAGGTCGCATTCTCAAGAATTTTTGACACCTTCTGGGGCTCCTCTTGTCCCTCAACGATAACCATAATCAATCTTTTATTTACTTTGCACTCACCAAAATTTATGTATTTAACGCTTGCTACTTTCTTGTCGGGAATGCTATGTCACGCTGAAACGTGCATACCGCATTCCTGACCTAAAACTATCAAGAGCGCAGCGTTAAAGGAAGGAAATACACGCAAGATAGATGACGTATATGCATGGAGGAGGGGGGGGGGGCAAGTTAAGCCCCGAAAGGACGCGAGTTCTTAGAGTGAAGGCGTATAAAACATGGGCATAAGAAGAAAGAAATGAAGAATACAGCAGCCTCGTCCTTTTTGTTCCTCTTGCGTTCGTGTAACCTTTCAAACCATTAATTTTACGACATAGGGTTAAGGGTGTACCCGGGCTTCTTCTCACTGTAGCGAATGTTGCGATGTGGTCTTGCTCAAGTATTTGCGAGCTTCACGATATTATGTCAGTGTGGGTCGGTGCACTTTTCACTTTAAATCTTGTCAGTTTATATTAAAACACAGATACATCACGCTGAAAAAACAGCAGTGAAAGCGCAAAATCGCAACGACTATGTAAAAACGCTGGCCATAACTGTACATTGCGTACACCTTAGACGTGACATAAAATTATAGTAAAGAGAGTGTAGTAGAAATGATGAAGACATACTTTAGTAACGTACTTGCGACCTCAGAAATTGAAAAATAGACACAAATTAGTGACACATTCATTTAAGTGCCTTCGATAATTAAACTACTTAAGGTCATTGCATTACTGCACATGTCGCAATTGCAGAATTTAACCAGTTTAATGCTAAAAGACTGTGCCGTTGCCCGAAATATTCAAGCCGCTGTTTGGTTTCCAAGACGTACAGCAAAATACACGTTTCTGGAGAACTTTTCGGAAAGATGGAACGTGCGAAAAAAAAAAATAAATAAAAAAAGCTCACGTACTTCGCGGCCAAGACGTGGAACCTAGACCTTGAAAATGTACATACTTTTTGTACTCGTAGGTCAGATGTTCAAGTGCACAATGCATCCCTGAATTGCAGGCAGCGAGATTAGGCTGCGAAGAGTTTTATGTCCCTGACACGCGGAAAAACTAAAGTTCCTTTAAGTACACTCCTTTCCTTCACCATTACACGCTGTATCCCGAGCCCATGGGACGAGGACATCGCAAGAAGACGACTCGACCTCCACGCCGGCAACCATACCAACACACTACCATGTCATCGTACAACACAACCGCTTAAACCAATTTTTCAAAGCCCATTTAGACTACTAAGTTTGGGTATCACGCACTTTTCGACATTTATTAAGGCAAAAGCCTTTGGTGTCTATGTCGGTGGTATCCTTGACGGTGACCTTGCGGTGACCTAGGCAAAACTGCGCCGTGACTAAATGGCCGACGCCTCAAAGAGTAAAAAAACGTCTGAAAATGCTGAGATTGATGTCACATTTCTCAGGGAGGTTCCTGTAAAAAAAGTTAATGAGTGGCTTTGAAAAAAAAATTGTAAATTTTAGACTGGGTGGGAATCCAACAAAGGCCTCCGCAGTTCGAGACGAGTGCACTTCCCTGAAGCCACGGCTTTTTTTTTTATTATTACCATCTGTATAGTAAGCCACATCCATACAGCAGCCGTGGCTTCAGGGTTCAACTTTGTGTTGAACCCTGAACGTTTTACCTGAACGGCCCTGAATGTTCGCCTTCACGTTTTACAAACGTGTAACACTTGCTTTTTGTAGCTACGAATATGTCATCGAAGTTTTTATCACCTATGTTGCGTCCTACAAAGGCTGTTACATGAAAGTGGGAACAGGCGCTTTACGTCACTAGTAGAAATAAAAAAATAATTAAAAGAACGTAAGTGTCAGCATATTTTCTCTTATATTACACTAAAACAAGGTAAAACAATAAAAGAAATCATTTCGCGAAAGAATTAGAACACTACAGGAATGTTCATTGAGGTATATGACACGGTTACATTAAGTATATAGATGGGAAATTTATTTATTTATTTAGAAATGCATTATAGAGCCCAACTGCGGCATGGAGGAAAGAGGGCGGTGCACGAAATGTATACATAGGAAACATGAGGGAAAACAGCTAATATAAACAAGGTAAATAATGTAAGTGTAGTTTAATCAATAGACGTAAAAGCGAACAATTAACATTAACAGCAAATACAAGTTAGTTTTTTTATAGTGAGTATACAATGTAGACAATATAACACACGAAGCACGCCTATTTTCAACAAACATATGCACACAAACAAATCATCTGGCGCATTGTACCCAACGTCATCAATCAGAGAGTGAGCTTGCTAAAAGTCTGGCAAACAGCCTGAAAAAAAAACGAAGCAGATAAATCAAGTATATGTCAGCCAAAAGTAAAAAAGTGAGCCTGCGATATATGAAAGTTACTTTAGAACTAATGGAGAAAAAAATTGCTACGAAGAGATTAATTTTTAGTTGAGAAATAATCTTTAAGGCGATCACGAAATTTAGAGGCAGTGCGCTCAGACACGATGTAGTCTGGAAGGTATTTCTTAATCGGATAGCTCGAGGTAGGGCAGATGAGTCAAAAGCATCAGTATTTCCGTAAATGCACGCGAAGCTGGTGTTATTGTGTAATCTGTGTGATGACCGATTTGATAGTTTAACATGAACAGATGATGACCGACTACTGTGAACACATTTGTGAAACAGTGATAATAGGACAATGTCACGACGGACGGTTAGTGGCTGAAGGGAAAGATCCAGTTTAATTTCTGTTGTGCTTGATTTAAAGCTGTAATTATTTGAAATAAATCAACTGGCTCTGTTTTTATAGCCTCAAGCATATCAATTAGATAATTAAGATGAGGACACCAGATGGCACAAGCAAATCCAAGTTTTCTAACTTACAATGTGCAGATAGACCTTCGTTTGTAGTGAGTAGAAAAGTGGCGCTGGCTTCGCCTTCGTTTTCGCCGAGTGGCCTGGCTCGTCTACCGACAGAATAGCGACAACGGGGGCCAGCCAGCCATAGCGTAGGTGTGTACTTGGGTAAAAACGCGGTACAAGTATAAGAAAGGTTTGTACGACAACACAAAGTTATTGTACCAGCTTCTTATTTTCAAAAGTGGTTGAAAAGGTCAAAATGCGGGTGGTTACCCACAGTTACACTCACTTGCAAGGTCGATCCAAATGGTCGCGAAGCTTCGGGCGAAAAGCGGTTCAGAACGAACTGTCACCGGCATCAGCAAGGGTGGTTATGGGAGCAGCGATTGAAGCGCGACTATGTTTGGAGGGAACAAACATTGCGAAAGAAAAAAAATCGTTTTTTTTAATTAAAGCGATGCACAGTTACATTCATTGAACAAAAATAAAATTCCTAATTAATTTTATATAGCATGGCGAGAAAAGAACAAGTCTATTTTACTTGATCATTATTAATAAATACCTTTTTTAGCGCCCACCGTAAGAGCGCCCACCGATAGCGGCGGGCGTTGACGCCGCTATCACTTGCAATGCAATTGATAGTGGGCAGAAAGGGGCACTCGTAAAGTTAACCTGTTACCATACGGCCCCCTCACATGTTGTGTTGCTTTGCTTGTCGACGTTTGTCTGAATTTGGTGACGCTTGTAGTTTCATTGTTTTTTAACCTGTTCAGTCAAAAGTAGTGAGTGGTGACCGCCAGATAATTGTTCACTTTAGTTGTTTTCGTGGGACAGCGCTGGCCGACGGGCTTGGCGCCCGACGAAAGGACGATCACTCTATGCCCAAAGCATTCGTCGGCCTCCAAACAAAGTATGTTCTGCGCAGGGGTGCGGTTTCGACACCCGTATGGCTGAACTTTTCCTGCATCGGTTTCCGCGCTGAAAGCTCGAAACGCCCATTACGTTGAATGGCGGGGCATTTGAATATACAGCTCTAATGGCAGGCCCCCGAAAACAAATTTCGCGCCTTGTAGAACAAATTGACGTCACTTCTGTTTTTAACGGATATGCCATCACATTATTTTTTCTTCCACCGGAAGTGTTCACTCCTCACACAGATGGCGCTAAGCCCCATGAACTGCCGATGAACCGCCATATTTTGAACGTATGGGTTTCTATGGAAGCTTCGCTACCAGGTGTATTTACCTTGCTCACTCCTGTGAAAGCAGAACGATATGCGGCTTTCACAATTTGCAAGGCAAGCTATCCGCATCGCTAACAGTTCTCAGCGTTGCTGGAGGAGGCCGGGACTCTTACTTTATTAAAGGCTGCTCAAGTCGAAAAATTTTGCTTACAAAATATCTACGCGTTTTTTGAACTAACCGCTGGAGGTGTAAACACTACCGAGGGAGAGCTTTCGTTGCGCCATAAAAAACTAGGTCCTTAAAAATCCGTTGTCAGCCCCTTAAGTTGCATATCCTTTATTTTAGATCATGTAGCCGTTGATAACACGCACACACTCACACTTTCCCGGACGAATCTACACTTGCACAGTATTACCTTCTCATCGCTGGGGTAGACGGTCAGAGGCTCGGCCATTGCCGATACACGGTATCGGCCTTACGGGCACGATCGCGTACGGCAGTCTCTTCTGTCGTGCGCTGCATCCGCAGCCTACCCATGGTGACGGCCGGGAATGCATTGCTTGACACGCGTAATGCAATGCAGATATATACAGTTCGCCTAGGTAGCGTGGCGTTGCAGTTCCCATTGTTCTTATCGGTAGAACTGCGAATGTAAACTGTAGTGTTTTGCGATACGTATGTCGTGCGCTGTTGTTCTATTGTGTGCGCAGATACGCAGCCGTTGTTCTATCGTGTGCGCAGATGCACAGATAGTTCCAGTGTGTAAGTTGGCTTTCCTGCAGTGTGCTTTCGGTGCTCACGGACGAACCAGTGAAACATAGAAACCTTCGCTTTAAAAACCGTCTGCATCTGCCCTTGCTGTTGCCGGAGTGGGGTTAGCTTCTTCCTGCATTTGAAATGTTTCGCTTTAACTGCTTGATTTCATCTTCAACGGCCTCATGCTTAACCAATGCGTGCTTAACCAAAATTGCAACTTAAAGTGTGACCAGGGTCCTTCAATACTTTTCTCCTGATCATGAAACTCCCGCGTAACGCTATGGGAGAGCTTCCTATAGCGCCCGCAGTTGCGACGCCGCGGCGCTGGCGTCGCTAGAAGGGCGACGGGGAAGGCGGCCGCTGCCGCCGGAAAGCGGAGTGTCGGCGCGGCGTGCTGTTGTGCGTGTTTGTTTTTTGTTTCGCCTGAACGTGTCTCTCCATGTAGTGACATCGACACTTCGTAATTCCCCATAGCAGTTATTCCTAACATTTGTTGTGAGCCAGGCTGCCGCTCCGGATACAAGGGCGTCGACGAAAAAGTCTCCCCATTCTGTTTACCAGCCAACCCGGAACTACGCGACAGGTGGAAGCGAGCAATCCCGCGACAAGAGACTGCCGGGTTCTCGTTTGAATCGAAGTACTTCCGCGTGTGCGAAAAACATTTTGATGCCGGAGACATTGTTCGTGCGGACATGTGCACAGTGAATGGAAACGTTGTGTCACTGCCACGCGATCGACCCAAACTGGTAGAAGACGCCATTCCGAGGATTTTACAAGGCGTATCTGTGTACTTGTCTAAGCCTACAGAACGTTCGGAAGCACCGAAACGGCACCCACCTGCGAAAAGGCTGCGAGCGGTATCTTCAAACTGCGCTGAAGCCGAAGTTGCGGCCGTCGCAACTGCAGACGTCACCGATGTAGCCGAAGAAGAAATTCACGGTAAGTCTGGTGCACACCTTTGGAGTATGCTACTTGCTCACTACGCAGGCAAACTGGCATCACTCTCATTACGATATTCGTTCTTGGTCACTCTTTGCAGATGAAGTACGAACTGTAAATCGCCTTGGCGGTGCTGATGCAGAGTGCCTAACTGAGCACGCCGTTTGCTTTGCCTCATAGCTGCAAAGGGTGAAGGACCAACTTCGCAGTGTGAAGCAACAACTTCATTCGTGTCAGCGGACGCTTGCAAAAGTGGAGGCGCAGGAAAATGAAAAACCTGGCATGCAGGAAACCATTCAGAAGCTATCGGGCCGCAAGATGCTCATTATAGATCAGTGCATCATGAAGTCAAATATGAAGTCCACGAATTCAGTGCGGTAAGCCCCCATTCCTGATGGTTTTTTTTTGTATAAATCGCGACAGTGTCTGTGTTTTAGAGGTTTACTTGAAGCGCGGCATTTGCAATGAACGTGCTTACTTTTTGCTTAATGATCCAAACGAAAAAGTGATAGCGCTGACTAAATGAAGATGCGCTACGCCCACTCTTAAAAATGCAAGATCTCTTTCAGCATAAAGAACCCAGTGCTAACCAGGTAAACCTTTTAATAACACACAACAAAAGAACTTGCAGATTAGCTGTGCACTGTATAAAAATGTGATAATGATTGTCTAACCATTTGATGCTAATGGGCATACACGTCTCGTTTTAAATGCAGTGAAGATCTATTATGCTTTCTGGTGCTTAAAATTTCACACTCATGTCATTCAATGAGTGATAGAGCAATATGTTTGTGTTTCAGATTGATACCCTGGCAGTTCTTTTGGACGGTATACTACTGGAGCCGGCTGAGTGCATGCAAGATATCAATCGTCCGGAGTCAACGAAGGACTGCATTTTGGACTACCTTGGGGGCTAGAGTGCAAGAAATTTTGCTAAAATAAAGCTGCAAGGACTGCCTCCAAACACTGAGGAGCACCTCCCGAAAGCCAAGTGAACTGACCGAAATAAAGACTAGGGGATTTTTGGAAGTGCCATCAGACCAGCTGCTTTGCCTTCTGCAAATTGTGGACGAGCACCTAGAAGTGTGCACCGTGGACAATACATATAGCCTGTGCCAATGTCTACATGAACATTGTTGAATTAAGACATCCTGCTGGACGACCGTGCTTCCTCGGCCAGTGTTGGCTGCGCAACACATTTTGTACGCACTACGGCTGAAGTTGTGCACTTTTTTTTATTAATTGCCGTTTGCATTTTCTTACACGCGAAAGGAACAGACTATTTCGTGCTGGTGCTCGTTCATCCTGTCCAGCCACAGGAGAGATGAAAGCAGTGACAAATTATTTTTCCTGGTGTTTTGTCTCATTCCCTCTATCCACCAACTTTTCTGCCAGTCTATCGAACGCAATCTTAATTGCAACCATATGTGTACCAGTGCTTGCGGCACTTTTGCATTCTTGACGCTTGCTAGTAATTACTCCCTAATAATCGTATACCATGCCTTCCATTCGGCCCTTTTACTAAGTAGACACTGTCCTGCAAGGGGTAGCGTGGTAGCACAAGTCAAAATGCTATCCACAAAGACCTGCGCAAACTTGTTTTCTGTTAGGCGGAAAAAATAATACAAAAAATTAGGCTCTAATTGGATTAAGAAAACTGAGTATAAAGACAAACAAGAGAAACATGCAAAAAAATAATATACTTATTCAGTTTGATCGGTAAATGTAGTCTTGAATGACCTAATGACGATGGAATCTCCGAGCTGGTTTCAATCTGGGCTTGTATTTTTATAAAAAGACTCGGGGGGTGTTTTCAGTCGAGTAAGTGAAACGCCAACCTTGAAGTGATGGTCACTGCGACATTAAATGTGAATGGATGAAAAAAAAAATACACTCGCGCAGGTTTGAACTGATCATGTTTAAATTTGTACGCGTAAATGCAAGAACTTTCGCATAGAAACCTCACATATTGCCTATACCTAGCATGCGCAGTTCACCGCTGCTGCTGCAATTAGTGCCAAGATGACTTTATTCAGAGGTACCTGTTCTGCGCGCGAAATTACCATTGGCAGCTTCGCGATGCCCCAGAATAAACAGGCAATTAACAGGAGAATCAGCGCTGCGGACCGCCAGCGCGCAGTAGGGCGCACCATAACTTCTTGCGCAAGCAACGTTAATCTGTGGGTCAGCTAAGCTTAGTCATGGCGCACTGTATAATTTAAGCACGATTTTAATCACCTACACAGGAATCAAGAAACGTAGATATAGGTACGAGCACAAGCGAAATTGCAACACTTGACGGGCAGCCTTGGGTGAACGATTGCTAACAATCAATGATTTGAAGTAATAAACAACTTGCACGCTATCGTATTTGGTGAAGAGTAAGCACTGCTATGTTCAGTTAGCGGACACAGTGAAATAAAAATGTGGGCGAGGTGTTTTTCATGGCAAACATTCACACGAACGCGCGACTGCCCTTCCAAGCGCGGCAGATCGGTGTCCTTCTACTCACGGTGGCGCCTCTGGTGGCAGCTTTTGTCCCTATATGAAACTTCGGCGGGAGTTTCAGGACCAGAAGAAAGTATTGAAGGACCCTGGTGTGACCTTCCCGATGTTGGCTTAAAAAAAGAAAAAAAGAATTATGGTGCAGTGCTTGGTGTTCATAAATGTTTCTAACCCGTACACGCATATTATTATTATGTAATTTGTAAACATATATACAGGAAAGAAAAAGCCAGAGCAAGGCTGGCAACTGTCACCAGAAGGGGCACAACGCCTGCCTACTCTTCAGAAATGACGAGAGAAACATAGAAAGGAAATATAGGAAGGATGGGAGGAAGGAGGAAAGAAAGAGCGAGATGACAAATCTCAAAGAACAAAGTACAACATACAGTAGGGCACGTACGCATAAGACAGCTTTTTTAAATGCACGAGCGAAAAAACTTTGGCGCTAAACAGGCGCTATCCTTTGATCGGTAAAACAGATTAAAAGGAGCTCAAATTTGTACTCACTTACCAATCCTCAACTTAAGGAATACCGAAATTGCTCAATATAGGTTGCGTTGATAATATATAATGTAGATTAAAACATGACTGATTATTTTATTTTGTCAATTCTGAAGCTAATGAATTTGCTTCCTCCTGTACGCTATAAACTACTACAACAATTTACAGAGGAAAAAAGTAAACCTTATAGCACATGTTGCTTTACGTGTGTCGGAATAATTAACCGACAGAGAGCTAATACAGTAATTATAAAGTAAGGCCTTGTCACAAACAATGGCGACATGGTATGCGAACTTCCTTGAAAAGAAAGTGTAAGGCCAAGACTTCTATTTAATGACAACGGAAACTTCTTATTCGCTATAAAAAAAGAAAAAAGAAAAATGAAAGCCTTTATTATTTCTCGAAAAATGTTACCTTTATTCTTGAACGCTTCCGACTAAATTTTTATAGCAACATAAAACTAGGTGCTTTTTTCATAGTTATTTGCACCCGATAATAGTTTCGTTGATGAGATGGTTTTTAAGGAGCGTATATGGTGTTTTATCCGACACGTATGTATAGAACTGATAATGAAGACGACTTGAGTGAGACAAAACTGAAGCGACACGCACACTAAAAATGGACGCCAATGCGCCTTTAAATCTCTCCTTATGACTTTCATCGCAGCCCTGTACATTTTCTATTATGATTAAATGTTCCGTATACGCACTGTGTGTGGGCGCGTTTGAATTTGATGAGCTTTTGTCTGATGACTGTGGAGTGAGTGAGGTAGTGCGTGAGTGAGTGAATGAGTGAGTGAGTAAGGTAGTGAGTGAGTGAGTAGCAACTTTGTTTGGCAAAGGGAGATTTCAGAGTGCCTGAGACGGCGTTGTTAAGCGGCCGTGAGTCCTTGGACCTTGGCGACTTCCTCGGCTCGTGCAATGACCCTGTCTTGGTGAGATTGTCTGAGCTGAGCAACAGAGCATCTCACTGCTCAGAAGTAGTTACTTCTCTTCTGTCCTCCTTGGGGCATGCCCAGAGGAGAGGTAACATATTTGCTGGTTCTTGGCATTTAACATATGTGGAGTCGACTCCTTTTCTGCACACTTCTGAACTAATGTTTTAAAACAAAGCTAGAACTTTAGCGTCTTTAGGTGTAGTGGGGAAACCTTTGAGCTTGTGCTACGTGGATACTCTACCCCTCTTAATGTCCGAACGCTCATGAACATACATATTTTTGCTATGTTTCAGGGGATTCCTTGTGACCTCATGTTACGCTTTTATTTTTATTTAGCAAGTGATTTGTAACATATTTGAATACATTAATTATGAAAGATTTAATTATTTATTAATTTATTTATGTAATCTACCATCAGGGCTTTCCGAGGCGTTAGAGAGGGGAGGGGATTGGGTTACAGGATATATGACAGATATTACAAAAGAAAAAAAGTAAAACAAAAATTAGGAGTAAACGTTGCCATAGTTAATAATAAACTAACACACATAATAATATTGAAATACAACCAATAGAAAAAAAATAATAAACGATTAGTAAAATACGACATATACTAGCACATGAAACTGCTTTCTGGTAAGTAATGTTGACTAAGGCATCATGAAAGGAGGAATTATCACTGACGAAATCAATGTTTGCAAGAAGGTGGTTCCATTCTAGTTATGTCCGAGCAAGGAATGACTGGGAGAATGTACTTGTGCTGAAAGAAGGGACATGAACGTTATAAGGGTGGTCGATACCACGGGAAACGTAATGTGGAGTATAAATAAATGCTGCATCGTTGAGCGGAATAAGGGTGGGAAGAAACGATGTGTACAAGACAGACGCTCACTTACAACTAAACTTTAATGAATACTTTCCAAGGAAGCGGAGGGGGCTCGCATGCGCAGTCAACAGGTAGATACAAGGCTCGTACAGATTCACATGCAAAACCTAACGCCTACTAAGATAATTTATTTATTAATCCGTAGGGGCTACTGACGGGACACTAACTCACGTGGC
This sequence comes from Dermacentor silvarum, assembly GCF_013339745.2. Lineage (NCBI taxonomy): Eukaryota > Metazoa > Arthropoda > Arachnida > Ixodida > Ixodidae > Dermacentor > Dermacentor silvarum. The sequence goes on from NC_051154.1 coordinate 309,993,119, forward strand.
TGGTTGTGCGCATATCTGGCCAGCGTCAATAACTCTTATCACCAGTTTGTCATTACGCTTGCTGACAATCGTTGCATTGTCAAACAGCGAGGTGTAACGGCGCACGTAGGTGCATACCACCGGCCAGAGCCTTCAAAGACGATGAGCGTTCCCCGAGTCGGTCGTTTATATACTTAGACCAGTTTGGACTGTACTTAGATTTAGGTGCACGTTAAAGAACCCCAGGTGGTCCAAATTTCCGGAGTCCCCCACTACGGCGTGCCTCAGAATCAAATCGTGGTTTTGGCACGTAAATTAAACCCCATAATTCATTCATTCATTCAGCTTGGACAATGTAAACTTTACTGCAGTGTAGCGCAATCTTGTAAGCGGCCTCAGTGGCTCAAGGCACGAATGCCTTTGCATGTCTCTTCCCGCATGCATGTTTTGCGCCTTTCTTTTTTCTCTGGTCACGTGCTAGGGAGAACAACCTAGAGCGTTTAAGAGGGGCTGTGAAAACGACGTCCATCCCACTCTTACGACCGATGTTCGTCAGGTTGTGCGAAACTGCGTGTTGTGTGGCATCACCACAACCTTTTTCCATTTCCACTTTTCCGTGTGGTTGCGGCGGGTGCCATTTTTTACTCGATACAAGTTGATGCAGGACAAGACACCTCACATAACGCCAGGCTGAGTGCAGACAGGAATTGAACATTGGGCTAACTGAACTAATTCCTCAATTTATACAGTTACCCACTGCAGAACTAAGAGTCGAGCAGAATCGATGTCGTAGTATTCGATGTAAACCATGCAGTAGGAGTAACGTTGAGTAGAAATTTCCCAAGACCTGAACCTTTTCTTTATATATTTAAACAGACGGCTGGTTCCATTTTACTGTGTCGTTTCTCACCTTCTGTTTTTTTTTTTTTTTCAGTTTTCTTCCCACCACTTCAAGGATGTCGAAATTATCTTAGTCACGACTACATTCCCGCGTTTCTACCGAAAAAATAGTAATAATAAAGTAAGAATGGCCGATGTTCAGGTGACATTACCTTTAGGTGCTGAATGGCAATTCAGATATTTGTTAACATTTTGTTTTAAATGAATTAGAAGGACGTTTCTTTCAGGGGAAGTACGATGACGCATATAAATTAATGCGCGGGTGTTTTAAGAGAGCAAGAAAGCAATGACAGCCGGGATAAAAAGTTTTCATCGTTGAACATCGTTCTTTCGCATTTATTCGAAGCTTTTGTTCTTATTTGCCCTACTTTTGTTCTGATTCGTGAGTGAACTAGAAGATAGGTTTTGTTTCGAGTTTATCGGACAACGCGCTGATGTTTCAACATCCCAGACTGAATTAATGTAATTGGGGACCACGCGCCGCTCCAACCATCCGCGGCTAATGGTCTATACAACCAGGTTTAGTATTGGGTTAAACCTTTGGTTTAAAGCAGGATAGTCGACATTGTTCTCAAATATGAAATTAAATTGTGGCATTACGAGGAATGCCATACTGGAGAGCTCCGGAGTTTATTTTTTGAACACCCGGGGCTCTTTAACTTGCACCTAAATGTAAGTTCTCGAACGTCATTTTGGATTTCGCTCCCATAGAAATGCTACCACCACGGCCGGGATTCCAACCCGCGACCTCGCGCGCAGCAGCAGAATGGCTGCTGAGTTACTGCGGCTGGTGTTTTCAATATAGGAATGATCACGCTTGTAGCAAAGCTAGCCAAATGCGTCACCAGGGACGCACATCTATTTTTCGCTTATTAATTACGATGAAGTTATAAAAGGAGAAATCCGAGTTTAGAAATGTAGGACTGTTTTCCACGAAAGTGGCTGGCTCATGCCATTCGGGCGCTGCCACCAAAGCGACCGTAGACCAGTGGTTATTTTTTTTTGGCACCCTAATAGCACTAGCAGGTGGAATACACACCTGAGAATTATTGGTGTTGCTTGCGCCAGCCAGTCGTGCGGAGATGAGTGCTGATCGGGCGTCATTTGCGTCAGCCGTAATTGTCCGAAAGGTCAAGTTAAAAAACGTGATCTATTGGCGGCAACTTGGACAAGAAAGCGCGGAACTTCAATTTGTTCCCCCTCAAGCTGCACAACAATGTTAGCATGCGACTGGTTGAGCGCCGTGCTTATTTACGGCAATAATTATGTGCTGCTCGCATGCTGCGCGTCACGAAGAGATGGGGCTGATGTAATTCTCGGTTGGTCGCCCTCCGACGTTGGCTGTAGCGTGCGGGTTCCCAACGACCTGGTTTCGGCAGTCTATGGGAACTAAAGAGACGTCGAGGGTAGCCCGCATCGTTCGCACGTCATGGTCGTAAACTTTATGGCCTGTCGTCTGGGCAGAACAAACGCAGTGCTCCGCGTAGGCGGCGAGGGTGCGGGAAGGGGAAGGGGTGGGGGTGGAAATTGTGATTTCCCAACGCCACGGTACGTTTACCATTTCGATCGAAGCGGGTGTGGTGCTCGTGTCGGAGGCCACGTGTGCCTTTCTAGGCTACCGGGAAGCCGTGGATGCGATAACAGGGTCCTCCTACGCGTCCCTTTGACTTGTTCTTCTTTTTTTCGGAGCCTAAGTGACGATTGCGAGAGTATAAAGTGCAGGCACACCGTGAAGGGAACCAATTAGACATGATGTGGCGTGCAGATCGACCCTCGCTTTAATTATCGCAGCACTACATACTTAAGGGAAAGTGGTCAGTCGAAGGATGAATTGATTGATCGATCAAGTTTACCATCCCAAGAGAATCAGGGGGCTATTGTAGAGGCAACTTATAGTGTCGGACTCGGGGTCAACGTCGATCACATGGAATTGTTACCGTGCGAAATTTTCTAGGTTATTCGAGGTGGGACTTGCATTTGCGCAATTTAACGGGACTTTTTCGGTGGGGCCCGTTGGGCCTAGTAGACCTACCTGACCCACGAGCATGACGGATATACGCATGGAAGACGAAGTTTTTGCTGGATCATAAGGGAATGATGTGGAGGGTTTAGGCTGGCAAGTTGTAACTAGCCGAAGATCCCGTACTACTAAGAAAGTCATCGACGAGAAAAGCGCAGTGACACGTAGTCAGCAAAAGCATGGCGGCGGCGCCCGCGGCGGCAGAGGATCCGTCATCGGAGCGATCAAGAATCGAATTTTCAAGGCCTCGAGGATGCCCCAGCTACCGGAGGCGCACAGAAAAATCATTATACGGCCACGAGGAGGACTTAATTTGAACAAGGTGAGCACCACAGCCATTGGTGCTGCAGTTATTGAGGTGTCAGGCCTAACGGTGGAGCAAGCCCGTGAAAACATTGTTTTGCTCTAACTTCATTCAGAATATCGTAGTAGTCAGCACACCCCAAGCCCTAACATGCGGCAAAATACGTGAGAATCAAGTCCTTCAATATTGTGGAAACGGAATACGAGGTGAACGAATACGAGACGGCACCGCATGCCACGTGCAAAGACGTCATCCGAAGAGTGGACATCAGGGATGCGCAAGCTATGATAATAAGGAACATCGTACATGACTTGAACCCACTTGCGCTGGCTTCCAAGCGCATCAAGACTTCGGGTTCGGTCATACTACTTTCTGACGGACTCGGAGTGGCCAATTTTGTTAGATATGGGTCCACTCTAGTGAGATGCTACCTATACAGGAAGCAATTTGACGTTTGCCATACCTGCGGAAGGGTAGGGCACCGCTCAGATGTGTGCCCCGACACCGGACTTTGTTCAATGTAGAGGGTGTGGAATTGTTAACTCAGGAGAGGACCACGTGTGCGTGCCTCAGTGTAAATTCTGTGAAGGTGATCACCCAACTGGGGACAAGTCATGTAAGCAAAGATTCCAAATCCCGTACGTTGTCCGACTTCGTCGCAGAGAACGCAACAGACCCCGGTCGGTAACGAGGGCGCCTTTGGAGGAGCTGCAACCGGCGTCCAACCACCACCCTGGCACCAGGGGGTGCTCACGCTCCAGGAGCCGCACTAGATTCAGGCGTCGTTCGCAATCCCGGGAAAAGAAGCTCCAAGTCGAGGGAAGCGCAGGTGCGCTTCGAGCAAGGGGGCTCAGCATCTGGTGGAAAAAACACACCTGAGACTGCCTGGGCCGACAAAGTGAAAGGTACGGTTAGGGTCGCTACGGACGTCACGGCGGCAGTGGCTGGGAGCAATGATGCCAGAAAAGAGCAATTAATTAAGGTAGTAACCTCTCTAAGAAAAGCAAATGAAGAATTGACTAGACAGGTAGTAGAACTTCGAAAGCGCAGCAGTACCCTGCTAGTGTGGCAATAGCTAGACCTGTAAGTCAAAGCAACGATCTAGGGAAGAATATAGCTACCCTGCCCCTAAAAAGAGGGTGGTGAGCTCCCAGGATGACTCGGTCTTTGCGACCCTCAATGAAATTAAAGAGGCAATTAAAGCAATAAGAGAGACAACGGAAAACACTAGCTTATAGCGGACAAATTGTGGAAATGGAGGCTAACTGCGGAAAAACGACTTAGGAAAATTGAGGCGCGAGGGGAGGACGACGATGAGTATTTGCCATCAGAGGTGGCAAGTGTAAAGTCGCTCCCTGGAACATCAGGGGGCATCACAAAGAGGGCATTAACAAGTAATACAAAGGCGGACTCATCCAATAACCATGGACAGTAATTATGGATTCAATGTGTGGCAATGGAACTGTCGCGGATTCCAACACAAAAGGGCACCACTGCCACAGTTGAATAAATTATCTGGGGCTAGGCCAAAGGTTATTATGTTGCAGGAAACCTTAGCAGATGAAGCCAAGCTTACTGCGTACAAAACGATATGTAGGGGCAATGAAACAGGGAGGGGATTGGCAAGTCTCACTGATAAAAAACTACCATACATAGAGCACGACATTCATCTTAGACATTCCAGAATTGAATGTATTCGAATAGAAATAGTACTAAAAAGGAATAGAGGCAAGGCTCAAAGCATTTTCTCTATGAACATTTACAGCAGTCCTAACGACATGAGACAGAGCTTTAGAACTCTTCAACAAGGCACTTTCGGTTGCCAAAACAGCCCCGCTCATTATTGGAGAGGACTTTATTGCACCCTATCACACATGGGGATACAGCTGGAATACAAAAAAAGTGAGTAGGGCAGTGGAGCCTTGCCGTGGATCTGGGGCTATGCCTGATCACTGATCCAGCATATGCCACCCATTGTGGCATATTCGCATGCAGGGACTCCACACCTGATCTCACTTTTGTTAACAACTCAAGAGGAGCTAGTTGGGAAAATGCGAATATGGATCTCGGCAGCGATCATTATATCTTACACATAACCATAGGCATGTCGAGGTAGCAAGCTAGAATCTTCAGTGCACAGACTGTGAACTTTTGAGGAAAGTCAGAGCGAAAAGAAGGTAAATGGGAACATTAGAGGCTGAGAAAGAGCCCTTTCAGATATGAGTCAACCAGCTCACAGAGGACGTCAAAGAGGCCACTATAGAAATTAAAACAGAGGAAAGCGTTGAGATTATGGATAGCAGTCTGGCGCACTTGATTGAAGCCAAATAATCTATAGTACAAAGATGGAGAACGCAAAGAATCAGCAGGAGGCCCAAGAAAAAGATAGCGCAACTAAATAAGCGAATTGAGGAGCACTTGAAGACGCTCGCAAAGCCGCAGTGGGACGAGATCTGCGACTCAGCTGATGATAGGAATAAACACGGGGGTAACTGGAATCTCCTCAAACACTTGCTTAACGAAAATGAAACAAGGGTGAACAAAAGAACAGCAATAGCTAAGTTGGTTCATCCGGAAATTCGGGATAGAACGCAGGAGGAAATCATGGATCGACTGGCTGCAAAATATCTCCCGTTTAAGCGACCGAACAATGGGGATGAGTGCTGTGAATACTCCGGTGGGATATGTGAGGAAATGGACCACGACTTTACGGAGAGCGAAATCAGGACGGCTCTCCACTCTCTTCGCGGTAGATCGGCGGTGAGATCCGACGGAATAACTAATAAGATCCTTAGAAATGTGGATGATGAATCAATTACTTATCTAACTGACAACTTCAATCAACTCTTGAAAAAACGGGTGTGTCCGGAGGAATGGAGGGTGGCCAACACTATCCTCATACCAAAACCAGGTAAACAGCTCACTCTAGACAACCTCCGTCCTATTTCGCTAACATAATGCCTAGGTAAGGCTATGGAACACGTTATTCTCAATCAACTCATGAAACACGTTGAACAAAACGACATCCTACCGTACAACTTAATCGGCCTTCGCCCTGGGCTGTCGACTCAGGACACTATGCTCCTGATCAAGCACCAGCTCGTACAGGCCAGTGAAGCGCACACGAGAGCGCTTTTGGGTTTGGACGTGGAGAAAGCCTTTGACCGCATATATCATAAGGCCATACTTGACGTTCTCTCTGAGATAGGACTAGGCAAGAGATTTTTTAAGATGGCTAAGGACTTTCTCGGAAATTGGTCTGCACACCTCATGTTGGGGAGCTTAAGTCAGAGGCAAATAACTTCGGAAATAGGGGCACCCCGCAAGGGGCAGTACTCTCGCCCATGCTATTCAGTTTAGCAATGTCCAGGGTTGCAAGAAATTTGGAGAGCATTGAGGATATACATTACGTGGTATATGCTGACGACATAACCATATAGAGTGCCAAAGGTAACGTGGGACAGATGGAGACCAGATTACAGGAAAGTATTTGTATTGTAGAGAATACACTGAAAGATATGGTGCTGAAATGCTCGGCAGTCAAATCGGCACTTTTGGCTTTGAAAAATCGCAGAAGAGGTCGTAAACGAAGCGGTTACATCGCAACAGACGAGCCCAGAGTGAATTTACACACTCACGAAGGAACTACAATCAGGCTAGCCGAAGGAATCAAAGTTCTTGGATTCCACATAGAAGCAAATAATGCGAACCATAGAACAATACAGTATATCTCAAATAAAACAGATGAAGTCATTAGGCTACTAAGGAGAATTACGAATAGACACAGAGGCCTGGGGGAAGACAGTGCTTTAAGGCTAGTTCATGCTTTTGCTTTCTGTAATTTCAGTTATGTGGCTTGATTATTCAAATGGACGCAGGTAGAACTTAACAAACTTAACACGATGATTAGGAAGCTCGTTAAAGCTATACCTAGGGATACCGATTAACACTGCAACGGAGAGATTGATGAGTCTAGGGGTGCACAACAAACTGGAGGAAATTGCGGAGGCTCAGCAGCTAGCGCAACACGAAAGATTGACAAAAACACGAGCCGGAAGGAATATACTGCAGGCAATAGGGGCAGAACTAAATAGTTCAAGGCGCCCAATGGTGAATGAAGTGGAGTTACCAGCTCAGATTAGGGATCTGATTAGAACCACCCCCCTCCCTAGAAACATGCATCCAGAGCACAATATCAAAGGGAGAAAGGCAAGAGCTAAAGCACTCTTGCGGGAGATACAACAGCAGAATCAACAGGCGGCTTTCGTAGCCTGCTGCCTGGGTGACAGGGAAAGAAGCATATACTGCCGTAATAGCAAACATTCAAGGGAAGGTACAAGATGTCATCACTGTCCTTACGAAGGAATCTATGGGGGTGGAGCAAATGGCAATTGCTTTAGCCATTAGGAACAATGAATGCACTTTTATTTACAGCAATTCCAAAGCTGCTTTAAAGGGTTTCGATAAAGGCTACGTGGCCGGGGTTGCAGCTAAACTTATTGAAAACACTATGAATATGAGAACTAAAATCCAATGGTTTCCTGCACACATGCATGGGAGAAGTGGACGAGACCCGGGCTAACCTCAATGAGGTTACTCATCACTTGGCACGAGCACTTGGTAGCCATGACAGTCACAACCGAGCCATCCACCACCAGGCCGGGCAACTTAGAGATCATTTATTAACATATAACGAGATTACTAAACACTACTGTCTAGGACGCAGACAATTTCCATTGCCACATTCAAAGCTGAACAGGACTCAGACAGTTTCACAGCGACTATTGCAAACAGGAACTTATCCCACGCCGTACTACCTTGATAAAATTTATCCGGAAAGGGAGATCAAGAAAGATTGCCACGCGTGCAATGGCATCATTGGGATCAGACACTAGCTCGTGGGATGCCCTGCGAGTCTCACCAACCCAGAAGAAGAATGGCTCCATTGGAAGAAGATGCTTCAGAGTTCGTCTTTTCAAGATCAGCTACGTGCTATCCAGAGGGCCCACGATGTCGCTGAAGGGCTGGGCGTAACGGTGCCATCGTGGGTGCGGCCCGCCTCGGCTTGAAAGAGTCGAGCCTCAGGAATTCTGTAAATAAAAAGTTTTTACACACACACACTAGCAACCTATCCTTAAGGTACTTAGAGTGTGCACGCGTTTTAAGCTTTCTTTTTACCTGACGTTTAAGTGTGGCATTGCGTCATCAATATTTCTTTTTAAATTCTTGGCCGTTTCCATAAGCATCTTTTTTTTCCAAGTAATTTGCATCACTCACAGTGCCTTAGTTTATATTAGAAGTGAAAAGCAGCAGCAGGAAGCAAATGACTTTTGATCTAGTAAACTGATCCCCCAGTTAAATCTAACTAAAATCACTCGAGCATGTTTTTTTCATTCCGTCACCATGGTAACGTGGCCATCACGGCTGGCAATATCGAACATGCGAGCTCGTGCTCTGCAGCAAAACAAAGCCTCTGAGCCACCGAGGAGAGTATATCAGTTAACCTATTCGGGCTTGCCTCACATGGGCGTGTCTAATCAAATGCGTCTTTCAGCCAGCACAATCCAATAAAAGCCGACGCTTTAGAACCTTTTGCATGGCGATATAACTTATCTGATCCGTGTCAGGGCGTCCCAGAGTGCGCGGAATAGCGTTGCTTTTGTTCGGGACAGTGGAGTTGAATCCCTGGGTAATTTTGCGAACCTGAAGCTTTACCGTACTAGACAGACATTTCAATTTCTAAAGGCGCGTCAAAAATTTCAAAGAAAAAGAAATTATACAAGAAAAGAAAAAAGAAGATAAAGAAAAGATTGGACGCCTCGCGCATATACTTCCTTCAGAGAAAAAGTGGCTTCATTTCCAGGTGTCGTTACAATAGTGGAGCGAATTGAGACACATGCACAGAGAAGGATAGACAACTAAAGTGTCTAATAGTAATTTAACAGTTTCTAATGGATATGCTTCACCAACTAGCCCAGCGAAAAGCACTTATAAGGGTTGGCTGGGATCAAGGGGGGTGCGAATGCGTAGGTTCAAAGTAATATCATACATTCGGCGATTCCATTTTAAGCATACTCTAGGTGCCTTTATCTGGACTGCCTTTTTTTTCACCTCTGTGCAGCAGTGTCCGTGTATGTCAATACCCAACTTCGAGTCATATATTTAACGTAAAAACTGCAAAAAATGCAAGTGCATTTTAGTTAGAGCATGACTTTGTAACTTTTTACATCATCTTTATGCAAGCACAGGCGAAACATAATTTAACAGAAAAAAAAGAAACGAACTGTATAGCCTCAAATTTTGATGAACAATGCTTGTTCACTCATTTTAGAACGGCGGTTACCATAAAAAACTAAAGCGCTATATAAAGACGGAATCGGCAGAGGGAAAATTAGAACGCCAACCTTTAAAATAACTTGGTCGTTATCTCGCCTTGCACAGTAGAGTTTATTGCATAGTTTATCAGATATCTATTGGAGAGCGTCGTTTTTTTCTTTTTGTTGCCACTTTGCGTTGCTTCTTTTCCCCCTGAGTGCCATGAATGAACCACAAATGCCCCGACGAAAACGTAAGCCCAGTACATATATTTTATCCAGCCAGCGCAATGTTGCAAATTTGAGTCTGAAACGTGGGCATCTACGGAAGGTAGTTCAAATTTGAAGGTATTTTTATGCACAATGAAGAGGTTTGCAAAAAACTAGTATATTGGAGTGTTCCGGGGCTTTATCAAGTTCGAGAGCCTTACCTTCCGCCTCTCAAACTTCACCAAAAGTTTTGAAACTTGTTTTCATAAAATTCACAAAATTAAGCGTACAAGTATGACCATTTCTGTTCATTACAAGAAACAGTTGTTCATGCTATGACAGAGTGGTTTCAAAGACTGGAGATTATAATCGTTCGTTCGATTCCGGCGCGTGACATGTTATTATTACTATTATTTTTTACGTAATACATGACCATCTTGAAATGCTGAAATTTGGAACTTGATTTTTATGACGAGTCCCTTCAAATTTCTGCATAAACATGTGCCATAAAGTTTGTAATTAGGAAGTTAGTTTATGTAATCAGCGTTTTTAGTTAATTAGTTGCTCCTACTTTTTTGCAAATGATTTCCGCCAGAGCTGATAATTAATTTATATAGTGACGCACTTTCGGTAAATCGTGTATGCTTTAAAATGAGCGCTCAACGTAAGAAAAAAAAAAACACTATATGAACGCTATGTGCGAAACCTACGCCACTGTAGTTCTGAATAAATGCATATACATATTGTCACGAGTAGCGATATAAATGAAAATGCATTTGCAACTTCTCTACAGCGAGCTGCAGCACAGCCAAGATGACGGAAAGACAATCTTTACAATCTGTGGTTCTCTTCCTCCCAATGAACAACCTCGTCGTTATCACATTGCTCGCAGTCTCGTGACACTATATACATACCTATATTTACCGCAAGTTATGTAACTCACTGAATCTGTTATTGACTGCTTCAATCTCCCAATTGACCGCAGTAGCCGCTAACACCATTTGCGAAGCAAAAACGAGATGGTGTTACGTACTCATCCCGCAGTGCGTGCCTGTGTGTGCGTGTTTTCACGTAGAGGGGCGGGAAGAGAGAGTGCAAGATGTTTTACAGACATTCCCACTAATTTTCGAATTTCGTGCCGCTTCTAACCCTTGCAATTCAAGCACATTAAGATACACACCCTATAGATGTCGTGAAATATGGAAACATCTGTTTCAGCAGTTATTGCGCATGTGAGAGCTTCATAATTGTAGATTTTATTCGGCACAAAATATTGCCCCCTAAGGCTATCGAAAACCTAATTTTAATTTTCCATGAAGGAGACGATGGCATAGAATATTGCAGGCGCATGCGCTGTAAGAAGTGTATAGTAACTGGTTTCCTCAATAGATATCCAGTTGAAAGTACAGCGCCTGTGTTGGGCCTACGCTGTCGTATTCATTCCCAGTGCTTTGTTTTTATTAGCCGTGAACGAACAGTAACTTGACCAGTTTTCTATCCTCTCCACAGGGGTGAACGCACCATTCTGCTCGCCTGACCTTTCCAGCGTAGTGCGATACGCCGCCTCTGCCTATTGGTTCCTAGGTCGTGGGTTTTTTTTTTTCCTCCGGGGCAACCGCATTTTATGGGGGACGGAAAAATAAACGCCTCTGTGATCTGAGATTCTCGCGCAAATAATAAACCCGCCTTTTCCCGGTAAACCGAAGCCTTCCAATACAGTGTGTCTCGCATCACAAGCATACATAGTTGCTTAAAAAAACAAGGAAAAAAAACCAATACAGTCATTCTCCAGCGCCACGCGGTAACTCATTGCTCGCGCGAGTCATTTTTGAGAACGATCGTAGTTTCACTTCGCCGGCGAGGCGCCTGAAATGGGGATTCGCGCAGGCGCACTATATTTTCCCGTAATCAACCGTAACAGTAGTTACCCTTACTCCAGGTTTATTGTTCACCGTATAGCCCATATCTTTCTCTCATATGGAGGAGACGGCGTTTAATTAGGCATTCGCGGCGCGGATTTCCGATGTTCCAATATGTGACAGGGCCGCACAGCCTCCGGAAATTAGAGTGGTTGTGCAATTAACATAGTCTGCTTGATCGTATTGGCCAAAGTTCCGGATACATAAACAACGAGCGCAAGGGAAGAGTATAACGTCAATGATCTATTAGCTAGACAGCGCTAAGGGCCCCGTGTCGCAGAAAAACTGCTGTCAACGTCCGCCGCCGGCGGCGCTGTCCGTGAGAAAAAATCATCCAGAACCACAATTACGAAGGCTCTCCGCGTGGCGCAAAAGCATTACTGAACTAATTGGATTTCTCAAAGTAAAATGCGTAAGGAAATTCGTGAAGTCCGATCTACACACAACCTACAGACATGATAGCGTCGGATTGTAATTTGACTATACGAGAAAACATACTTGTGTTACGCGGAAACTCAAACGCAAACCCATTTTCCCTTGCTTACGGGGGTATGAACCATTGATGAGCCACTTATTGTAGTCTCTACCTTACGGGAGTATGGGCCCTTGCTCTGGCCGGCACTTCCACCGGGATCGGTACACCACTGTTTTCTATCAGGCCCCGTGTCACAGAAAATCCGGTGTCGATGTCGGTCGGCGTCAGCAGCGGGCGCCCGAAAACGCTGTCGCGTTCAACTCTTAAAGGCGAAGCTTAAGCATCCTCCATTTTTTTGCCAAATAGTTTCCAGAATACCTTTGGATCTTCCAAATATTTTCGCGGCGTAAGCATTTATTACTCCAGACAACGAAAATGCATTTCCAGGTATTGGTTTTAATCGTGTCTCCAGACACTGATAACATAGTTCCAAAGTTATTGCGGCATTAGTCTGAATTTCAGTTGCTCGATCACTCAGAAAGTCAGCTGTTATTGTGAGGCAACCATTTTTTTGGTAGTACCCGGCCTTGTTTTATGGCCTTCAGAGAAAATTGTACCTTGCGAGTATCTTTGAAGTCAACGAAATACTTTTTCGAGCATCTATAGTGCTATGACCAAATAGTTTACGCACGCCAGTATTCCGTACTATTATACACTTCACATGGTACGGGGTACTGGGTACTATACATTTCACACGGTACTGGGTAACTTAGCTTACGTGAAATATATTTATTGGGCTTTAGAAGCTTGAAGCCCGGGAGAGAAAACTGCTCTTAAAGAAGTTTGCCCACATCCAGAATAGACGCACTCAGTTACGCTGCGCGCAGTTAGTGTTGTGTGAAAACAGCGCCCCGCGTTTTGGGCATCACACGGTAACGTAAAAAAATCGGAGCCGGTAGACGAAGGCTTTTCTCGCACGACACAACATACTGTATATCCACACATCGGCAACCAGAAGTGTCAATACTGGCCCGGCGCTGCGAGCTTTCGACAGCAGAGACGTCGCTAAGTCGGTCTTGTTTCTCAAACACCTACTAGCTCTGCGTCGACCGTGTGAACGAGTCAGCAATGCCGAGAGTTTCTGTCGAGGCTAAAGAATTGGAAAATCTGGGGCTGTACGTGCCGTATGGGGGTAGGGGGGGGGGGGTGTTCAGTATTAATTTTGACATCGGCTTGTTTAACGTGCGCCCCATGCATGGTACACTAGCGTTATTGCATTTTGCCCCCATCGGAATGCGGACGCCGCATCCGCGACAAAACGCGTGACCTCGTCCTGAGCAGCACGGCGTCATATCCACTGCGCTACTGCTGCGTGTGGGTCTGTCGTGGACAGTGACACTTCTATAACTACGGATGTCCTCCTCGTGAGCATACCGCGGAAGGGACAAAATCCCTGCTCCAGCTGTCAGTTTACAGGAGCCTGTACTTTCCTGGATCGGCTACAGAACATTACTATTATGAAGCCACACCTATGGCCTAATAGGATCAGAGCGTGGTAGCCGTAAACACCCGCAGTATAGCCAATATTTGCCTTCATACGAGAACTACTTTCATGAGTCCGACGGGAAGAAAGATAACGAAGGATAAATGCATTCCCACCGCCGAAAGGATATTTCGCTTAATGTGTAAATCTCCTAGTTTTCTTCAATGGCCGCTGTTGCCTGTGGGCACCGGTCCATTCTTTAGCGATTGAATCGCGCCGTTTTACCGTCGCATACACACGCAGGCATACCTATACCAAGTCTCCGCCATCTGCAAATGGTAGAACGCATGCGAAGGAGAACATTAAACAAAGTAGATGTCAGTACAAAAAAGTTCATGTCCGTCTAAAAAAAGAATAAAAAAACAGTAAGGTCAAAATTGCGACCTAAATGAAACATGGCAAATGAAAAAAAATTGTGCAATACTAACACAAGTTTACCTAGATGTGTATGATGCTTGTTGATGGACTTGGGTTTAAAGGTCAGTGATATGCACTATACACTGGATACATACTCAGTCGTTAAGAGCAGTATATGCTGAGATGCCGCATGTTGCATGCTTGCGCGCGTGCTCGCGCCTTTAGACCTAAGAGGCATCCGGTGGGCGTCCTGTGTTACATGTTCTCAGACTTGTTCATATGTTGAATACTGTACTAAGTATATTCTATTCCAAGTACTTTTGTGAGTGCCTTGGTATTTTACAAATACTTTGTCGAAGCAGTGTTCAGTATTTTAACTGAAATGGTTTTGCGTGGTATTTTGTATTCTCTCTTAAACTTCAACTGTACTTGACTGGCTGCAGGTGCAGAAATGCATAAATTCATGGCATGTGCTGACATTTTACGACTAACGGAAACCTTTAAAGCATTTTCTTTCCGAGCACTAATAAAAGTTTCTGGTAACTCCGCGACTTGCTTTGACAAGATATTGAAGCGCTTCAATGATGCAGTAGTTGGCTGTGTTTCTGCGATGCCTTTTAATTTGAAAGTTTTTAAAATGTCAAAGAAGTAGTTCTCTCAGAATTTTGTATACTCAGATACTTTTCGAACTTCAGTATTTAGTACTCTACTTGATACATTCTTTGCCTAGTAATTAGTTACCTTAAATAGCTGGTTTGAGTATCTTGTGTATGTCTGCACGTTGTACAGTTGACGATGGCCGCTGTGCTGGCATCTAATGTACTTACATCGTTTCTTCGGGAAGAGTTGATCTTCCCACGTTCGCTAATAATTATTTCGGAGTCACGATTATCTGGCGCACCTTCTCGCGATATTGATCTGGCATGCTACCAAATGCTTTTGTGAGCACGGGCCCAAAATGGGCCATTTTATAATTGTAAAGCTAGCTTCCTCCGAGGAAATTCGCTAAACGCGTACGAGCACAGTTTGTTCCTATTGTGACGTGGAAAATATAGACGTGGCTGTCGTGATGGCACCATGTTCAAGTGACAAGCCCCAGCATGTACAGTGCCGTCCACTGTTAAAGAAAACGCTCAAATATGTACGAGCAATTCAAATGCACTACGCACGTGTGTAGAAAATGGCCAATTTCACCAACCACTAGACATTTGCTGAAAATCCAGGTGATTGTACAGTTGCCAGAAGGAAAAAAAATTGCGCGTGCTCTACAATCATGTGTTCCCTTTAACAGTGAACAAGACTGTACAGATAGCACTTCGTCTTTATGTCGACCATAATCGGTGCTGTCAGTACTTGGGAAAACTTACAATGCAGATAAGCGCACTTATGAATAACGAGAGCAGTGTGTCTTGAAACATGGAGCATAATGAAATCGCAATGCAGTCACGGTGTCCATATACGTACGATTTTTTTTTTCGTTTTCTATTCTTTTTGCCCAACGTCACGACTAGGCCGAAGCCACGCTTCCCCTATCGCCAGATAGGCCCCTCGTTGGTACGGATCATAATAGTGTAAGAATAGAATCGGCGAAATGAAATCGTTACAAAACGCGGCCCCTTCATTTATTTTGGCATGGGGTCAGTTAGTTGCGTACACAGTTCAGGCTTCTTCTAGAGCAACACGGCTACTCTGTCTGTTGCAGGAGACGCGTCCTTCCTCGCCGGAGCGCCTTAGCAAGCGCCAGGTGAGATTTCATGTCCTGAAAACTTATATCTTCGTTTTTCTGCCACCAATTTCTCTCCATCATGCTGATGCATTCTCATATTCTTCAGATTTTGCGTTTACCCACATTCGCGTGCGTTTATACAGGAATCACGCACAAAAACTTACGCAATTTGTTTTGGAGACGCGGTAATGATATTGCCCTATAACTTGGCCGCAAAAGTTAGGTTGCGTAAGTGCCAGCATGCAAAGTAGACAATCACATTTTGTTTTCAATCTTTTTTTTTTGGGGGGGGGGGGGGTGACACGTGCCGTCTCTACACGGGTGAGCGTAACATAATGCCCGTACACAAAACTTACCTCCCCCCTCCCACCCATTCCCTTCATGGTGCTTTCATCGCGCGCTGGTTATTGCACCTTTTATTGTTTGCTATCGTGCAAGTTATGGAAACTTGCTCCACTTATAGGGCTGGCGTTGACATTACCATATAGAATGTCTGATCTCGTTCGACCGACTTCGCCCTGCACGCTTAGGGTATTATGAAACTGTGCGACAACAACAATACAGCACCATGAGCCACGCTAAAGCCGGAATATGTATGCGCCCCTAACTTGTGCTCTGCGAATGTACTCGCGAAGGAAAGCGACTGTTTGAACAAGGAACAACAAAAATATAATTTTCACGTTTAACCCTTTGAGCAGTAAAGCTTTTGTTTGGGCTAGTTGGTGCATTGTCGTTGGTGCGTCATGTGTACATACATTTCTTTGTCCGTGTTTTTTCGCGATGACCCGTTATGTGTTCTAGAACCCTTTGAGGGTCGAATGTTTTTTGCAAATACCACTCCGCTATCATCAATTTCTTTTATTACAGATTCTAGTTGTAGGAAATGATTGAAAATTCATGAATAGAGCTCGATTCTTTGCAAGCAATAGTTTGTCTGAAAAAAAAAAGAACGATTTAGTGGCACCGACAGTATACACACAAATATGCTATACGTTAAGAGATACAGAAAAAAAATGTCTAGCAAATATAAGAATAGATAAGTATAGCAAACCAAGAATCCAGTTGTACGATAGCTCTAAAGGTCGAAGTGCCTTTATTTGACCAATCAAAATACACTTTCCCTTTGTGTTCTGCTTGACCTTTTGAAACGGGAATGTGTTTATGCTTTTTGAAACAGTAAAACTGTGAAATGGGTTTCCGAGTTCTGTGGTGAGGCAGGGAAGTATACCCGCATACAAGAAGACTGACTAAAGATTGGGAAGGATTCAAAGACAGGAAAGAAGCTCTCATATCTGCATCGCAGGCCCTGTTATAACAGGGCCGGCGACTTGCTGCTTGATGGCTTCTCGTTCTCGCGTCGAATCTCGGTACGGGCTCTGACGGAGTAGTCGAGCGCCTTTTTCAGTTATTAAGCAGAGTTTAGCCACTGGTGTTTGTTGAATCCTTGGTGATGATGAAAATCAGTCCCTGTATGGCTGGAGGAGACCTTTCAGCTCTTCGTGCTTATTTATTTACAATACTGTTGGCAATAAGGCCGTTACGGAGTGGGTTTTAATGCATCACAAATACAAACTGGGTGGTACAACAAGTTATCGAAATACAAACTGCGTTTTACAACAGCCAATTACATCAACGAAGTGTCAGTCATACAAAACAAGTAAACTAATAACTTGAACAGAAGTATAACACTCCGGTAATCAATTTTCTAATTTATAAATTACATCAATGAAGTGACCGTCACACAAAAACAGGTAAACTAGTAATTTGAACAGTAGTATACCACTTCGGCAATAAATTTTGTAACTTGTAGTTCACAAGAAACACTCGAATTCATCAAACAGACCTTACGCGGTATATGGCAGTAGCTGAAAAAGGAACCGTAATATGTGCAACAATGAAGGCAAACATAAACATTTAGGCTTGTAAGGACGTCACTATGCATTTTTCGAAGGTTTATACTGAGGCACACTGCATAACCGATGATGGCAGGGCGTTCCAGTCTTTTAAAGTTTGAGGTAGGAAGGAGTTTGCATATGCGTCGATATGTAGCTGTGGCACACTGAACATTGAGTCATGGTTTTGCCTGAGAGGACGTTTTTTGGGGAGGGGGGGGGAGCTAATTAAGATGCAATATCGATGTTAAAATGGTGTCTAGAAAGCAAGAATAGGAATTTTAGTCTTTTCACTAGGCGCCGCTGCGATAGAGGTGGTAGTTGAAGCATGTTTGACATCTCTGTTACTGAGTCGGCGGAGGAATATTTGGACAAAATAAACAGCGCGGCCCTTCTTTCTACCCTTTCGAGTTCGTTTATTAGACCCACTTAGAACGGATCCCCTATAATGATCGCCTACGCTAACGTTCGCCTCACATAGGTTAGAAACGCGGTTAGTATGACAGATTGAGGCGCAAGCTTCAACTTTCTGCTCACGAACCAAAGTTTTTTTTTTCTTTTTTTGGCAGCGCTCATGATATTTGCGATATGTGTTTTCCAGCTTAAGGTCTTGGTGATAGTTATCCCTAGGTATTTGAGTGTACCAAATGTAGCGAGTATTCGAGAGTTCACAGAGTATTTGTGACCCAGGGCATTCTTTATCTTGTTCAATATCCTGAAGACAACTGTTATTTGTCGTTTATCTTCATTTTCCCGTTTTCACACCAGATTCCAAATGGCAGCAAGAGCGTCGCTCAACGATTTTTTATCATCGGCGTCATTAATTTCGCGGTAAAGTAAACAATCATCTTCGTACAAACACACGGTGATGTCTTCACTAATGCCGGAACTGATATCATTATTGTATGGCAAAAACAAAACAGGACCTAAAACAGACCCCTGCAGTACGTCTGAGCTCACAGTTAAGGTGCTCGATTTCATGCCATCAATTTCCACATACTGTGTTCTACCGGACAGAAATGCGCGGATCCATTCTACCAAATCACGATTAATTTCCATTTGCACTAATTTGCTGATTAACAGAGACTGAACGACTCTGTCAAAGGCTTTGGAGAAGTCTAAGCAAATCGCATCAAGTTGTTTGTTGTTCAATACGCTAGAAAAGCGGTTGATGGTTTCCATTAGCTGCGTGGTGGTAGAAAGGCGTTGCTTAAACCCGTGTTGATTTGGAAAAAAATATTATGTTCAAAATAAGTGTATATGAATTTTGATATAATACGTTCGAGTAGCTTGCAGCCAACAAAGGTCAAAGATCTGGGGCGATCAATTCAAAATTGCTGATTGTCACCCTGTTTTATGCATTGGGTCTACTTTTGCCACTTGCCAATCGTCGGCAAGTTGTTTTGAGTGATTGATGCAGTAAATACTATTTCCAAGTACTGGGCTAGCATTCCGTATATCTTCGTAAAAATGTGTTAGGTATTTCGTCCGGGCCGATAGATTTTTTTTCTTCCAGGTCTAAAATAAGAGACAGAATTCCTTCGTACTTTACCGTTGTGTCAGATATTGGTGCGCAATGGTGCTGATATCGAGGAAGGAGCAATGAACCAACTTTATCTGAAGTAGCAAAAACTGACTGAAAATATGAATTAAAGCATGACGATATCACCGCAGCGTCAGTCACAAGCGCATTCTTTTCGACTACACTGTAATGGTTGATATCACTTCCCGATAAGTAGTAGTAGTAGTAGTAGTAGTAGTAGTAGAAAACTCTATTTAATGTTTTGTAACGCAGTCCCAGAGGGTGGAGCCCTCAGTCTAGGGCCCCATTTGCTGCTGCTATCCGGCTGGCCCGGTCGATCACGTATCGCTTGTCGTCGAAGGCTGTGCTGGAAAGAGCGGCTTCCCACTGGGATGGAGAGGGGTAGGGTATTCTAGGTAAGCCGGGTGGTTTGGAGCATTCCCACGTAGAATGGTAGAGGTTTGGATGACCACCACAGAAAGTGCATTTGTCGGGGTACGGGCTAGGGTAAAAAGTGTGGCGGAGAGCAAGGCTGGGGAACGTATTAGTTTGGAGCTGGCGCCAAGCAGCTGTATCTGCACGGTTTAGCTTCACGTGTGGTGGAGGGAATGTTCTACGGGATAGTCTGTGGTGTTGGAGTATATGCGTGTATGTAAGCGGTATCGTTTCCACCTTGTCTGGGTTGGACTGGTCTTCCACCGGTGCCTGGAGGGTTAGGCCTCGGGCTGTCGCATGAACGCGCTCATTGCCAGGGAGAGACGCATGCCCAGGTGTCCAGACTAGGTGAACTAGTGGAATATTTTGCTTCTTGTGTAGAATTTTATGAGCGATTGGTGAAATCCGTCCTTGTGCGTAGTTTCGACATGCTTGCTGGGAATCTGTAAGAATATGTATGATCTTATCTGGGGGTTGAGGGCTGATGGCGAGGGCTATGGCACATTCAGTGCATATTGTGGCTGATAATAGTGCTTCGCCCCTCCAGTCGACTACCGCTACCACTTTGGCTGTAATGTCGGGGTAGCACGCGGCGTCTGTATAGAAGGTGTCGAGTTCGTTGCCGTATGCTCGGTGCAGTGCCATTGCACGTGCAGCGCGCCTGCCTTTATGGTGTTCGGGGTGCATATTCCGAGGTATGGGGGCCACTGTAATGTTTTCTTTGATGTTTGGGGCGATTGACAGGGGCTCTCGTGGGGCAAACTCTGATGTTGTGTAACGTAATTGTCTGAGTACGTGCCTTCCTGTTGATGTACGCTTCAGTCGTGTGATCTGACCGACTTTCTTCGCTTCAAATTATTCGGCCATGGTCTTATGCAAACCAAGCTGTAATAATATGGCTGTTGAGGTGGATATAGGAAGGCCTGTCGCCGTTTTCACCGCTGTTCGTATGAGTGTGTCTAGCAGGTTTGTTGGGTTTTGGGTGAGTCGGTGGTAAGGTGAGTGATAGGTAATGCGGCTTACGATTAAAGCGTGTTTGATGCACATGACGTCGGATTCCTTTAGGCCGTAGCGGCGGTTCGTGACCCGCCGGAACATGTGCACTATTTGATTAATCGGTTTCTTCAGTAGCGTCAGGGTATATGTCGCTTTCGCATTGGCTTGAACGTGGAGTCCTAGTAAGCGTAATTTGTTAACCTTATTTACAGGTTCACCCTCGATAGTCACCGTGATGTCAGGCGGTAGGTGATGTTTCCTTTGGAGTTTTTTTACTATAAGCAGTTCTGACTTTTGAGCTGCGCACGTAAGTCCCCCTCCCTGCCCGTGCATATTTCTGGGTGACATCGGCTGCTGCTTGTAGTGCGTTCTCTATTTCACCATCTGAGCCACTGGTGGCCTCAAGTTTGTGAGGGTTTCTGTGTGATATTTATTTTATGCCGATGAATTGGGATATTGTGATATTTATTTTATGCCGGGGAGTACGTTTTCGATATAAATTCCAGTCTTAAGATTCGAATTTATATCGAAAACGTGTTCAGAAACTGTACCGTCGATGTAGGTGTGGTAGAATCCCAGAGGACAAATGCAATGCTGACTGCAGTAACTTCCTCCATGTATGCGAACTACATGCCCCTGTTCAGGTGCTTATACTCCTGACTGAATTTCGTCACCGTTACCTGCGCTTTACCTCCGTGCATTTGAACGATACCACTTGCGACGCTGATTTCCCAATCAAGCATCAGAAGGCGGTCTTTCTCGACGATCGCTTCCAAGTTTCCGGCTGCCTTTGCGCCGATGGAAATCATGATGCTGGCGTGAGGCGAGATACTTGAAGCAGACTGCGTCTGTAATGTGCAGGAGGAAGCACAGAAGTGGGGAGAAGAAGAAATGGGGTTGTGGAAGAACAGTGGATCAGGTTGGCGCGGGCATGCTCTCGTTAACGTTTATTGTATGTGTGTTCGCCCGATAATAGAGTTCTGCTGCGTTTTATTTTCTGGCGGACCTTCTTAGAAAATTCGGCCTCTGGTTCTATTAGAACGAGAGGCAATACGTTTATGTCTTGGGCTTCCTAAGTTTGTCGCAAACGATATCTTACATCAAGAAGCACGCCTGCCTTCTCTTCTCATGCGGATTCATATCCTAACAGTACAAACTTACCTAAAGATCTTTGCATCTCCGCAGAAGAGGTCACAATATGTTTACATTATTGAGTCGGCCTCAGTTTTTAATTATCAGTGGTCTCACTTACGTTGCCCTCAAGTTGTTTTCGTAAAAAAAAAAGAAAAAAGAACTATTGGACACAATAAATGTGCACCTAGGCGAGGTGGTCTTACTAAATGCCTTTGTTCCAGCTGCTAAACAATGCTAAACGTATGCCCTATCAGTACCTGAATGGTATTTTGGAAGGCCACCTTACACACCTAGATATAAAGGCCGTGATAGCAACCTATGCTTCCGTCTGTGAAGAGAAGGCAGGTGTGGGCATTGTATCGCCATATTTAAATTGGTCCTTTTTCATTAGAATACTAGACTTCACGCCTATTACTCAGGCTGAATGATTGGCAATTGTTTTAGCCTTACGAAAATTTAGCTCTGTCATCAGCTCTGTTTTAGCTCTGTCATCAGCCATAATTTTAACCGATTGTCTGTAGGTCTGTTCATCGCTACCCATGTCCACTTTGTCAACTTCCTTCGAAGCAGTCTTTTCTGTCGTCCCAAGACATTTACGTCTCGTTCATTTAGTGTGGATGCCAGGCCGCAAAGGTTAAGCCTTAAATGAATATGCAGATGCACTTTCAGTAGCATTTCACGAGGGTCTTGTAATTCCCATTTTACGAACGTCCGCTTTGATCACTGTGCACGTTTTAGAAAATATTGCTTCTGCAAATAACTTCGCCAATCATCATCGTCAACATCTGATTTCCCACATCTCAATTTTTCTTGGAGCAAGACATGGTGCTCCACTAGAAAACTTGAAGTAACGATTACGAGACTACGATGCCGAGTGCCCCCCACTGAAGCCTGGTCTGGCTATACACGCTTTGGGTCCTTCATGCATTATGAGTGAACCCTTCTGAAACGTTGACTTTAAGTTGACTCTTCCGGTAATTGTTTCCTTCGGGGCTACCCTTCTGGCTTACAGCCACAAGAACATTTGCAAAGCCCTCTGCAACTTTCTGCACGAGACGAAAATAATTGAATGCTAAAATTGTTATTTTCATTTCCTGTACTCACATAATTTTACTACAATATATACAGGTTTTAGTCTTCATATCTGTAACAGTTGACATTTTATTTCACAATTACTTATACTTATTTCATTCCACCTTATTTTCCGAAAAAAAGAATTTTGGATACGTTCAAAAATACGATGGTTCGGTGAGCTTACACACCGAGTGGGCGTCCGTAGTAATTGAATTTCAAGGTCATTTAGTCACCAGTCATGTGTTGGCAACACCAGCTCTTACATGGGCGTTCACCGTCTCGCCGTGATATGAATAAACTCAATATTAATCTTTATTGTTGGACGACAACGTGCTCGTTGAAGAGGAATCAACAGGGAAGACAAATGCTGTGATACCTAGACCACCACAAGTGATTCAGTACGAGAAAGGCATTAGAGCTGTATATCTTGAGCTCGTTTGTGTGGGAAACAACGCGCCAGCGATAAAGTCACATGCGGTTCCAATTGAAATTGCTCATAAATAGGTGGTACGAAAAACTCCATATAGTATGTCAAGGGAAAATGAGATATGAGTGAAAATGGAATTACAAGCAATGTTAGAGGCTAATATTATTCGACCTTCCGTCTCACTGTTTGCCTCATCCATAGCTATTGCACCCAAAGAAGATGGCACCTTCCGTATTTGCACTGATTATAGCACCCTTAACCAGCAAACAGAACATTTTCCAATGAAGAACAGAACCTTTCCCAATGCCAAAGATAGATACCATTATAGAGGAAACAGGTGGATGCCACTGGTTTTCTCATATCGGTCTTTGCAAGGGGTTCTGGCAAATTCAGCTACCTGAGGACACAAAGAAGTACACCGTATTTGTTTCGCCTTTTGATTTATTCGAGTATAATCGCCTGCCGCTCGGCGGTAAGAGAGAGAGAGAGAGACAAAACTTTATTTTGATGGGGCACGGAGAAGCGTCGATCTCCGTGGTGGGTGGAGCCTTCAGTCCAGGGCCCCGGCGGCGGTGGCAGCACTTTCGGCTCTGGCGATAAGCTTTCGCTGATCCTCCAGTGCCGAGCTGGTCAGCACCATCTCCCACTGTTCGTGCGTTGCGTTTCGATGTGGGGAGTTATTGAGGATATTTTGGCATGCCCATGTGGTGTGATAGAGTGTAGCTCGCCCTGTACAAAAAGGACAAAGGGGCTGATAAAGGGTGGGGTACATCGCGTGAAGGAGCGTGAGGTGAGGATAGGTGTTGGTCTGGAGTTGCCTCCAGGTCGTGGCTTCAGCTCTGGTGAGGGATGGGTGCGGTGGCGGCATCGTTCTTCTTTCTCCAAAGGCGGTAGTGCTGCAGTATATCGTAGTAAGTTTGTAGTGTGTCTGGACTTGGGTCTTCTGGCGTCTCTTGCAGTGCCCGGTTGCAGTGACCTCGGGCTATCGTGTGTGCACGATGGTTTCCGCTGACGCCTTCATGTCGCGGTGTCCAAATTATCGTGGTGCGGGGTATTTCGTTGAGGCGGTGTAGAATATCGCATGCGATTTTGTGTAGATGGCTGTTGGCGTAGGCTCGACATGCTGACTGATAGTCTGTAAGAATATATAGTTCATGGTTTTCTCTCGATGCCGAGATGGCGAGGGCAATGGCAGCCTCTTCTGTTGGGCGACGTTCTGCGTACGAATGGAGGCGGATACCAGTTCTTGCTGTCTGTGTCCAGCCACGCTGATTACCATGCCCTCTCCATTCGGGTACATGGCCACATCTGTCCAGCGAGTAATGGAGAGAGTGCCGTATCTCCTTTCTATTGTTATCGCTCGTGCTTTTCTCCTGCCCAAGTGATATTCCGGGTGCAAGTTACGCGGAACAGGGGCCACCATTATTTGCTCGTGTAGGGACTTGCGAAGTACTTCGTGATTGTTGGTTGTCGCCACGTGGTATTGCAACCTTCGAAGTGTTGCTCTGCCTGTTCTAGTGAGGTTGAGGCGCGTGATTTGCGCATGTCGGTGTGCTTCAATTAGTTCTTCTAAGGTGTTGTGGATGCCCAGGGATAGAAGTTTCGTTGTTCCGGTGCCTGGAGGAAGGCCGAGGGCTTGTTTGTACGCTTTCCGCAGTAACACATTTAATTGGGCTTTTTCTGTTGATGTTAAGTTCAGATAAGGTGTCGCGTACGTGACTCTACTGACGATAAGGGCCTGAGTCAAGCGTAGTAAGTCTTCTTCCTTTATGCCATGTCTGCGACTGGCAACTCTATTAATCATGCGAGCTACGTTGTAGGCAGTTTGTTTTAGTGCGTTTACAGTGTGGTTATTGCGACCACTATTTTGCATGGAGACACCTAATAACACCGGCGGTAAGAACACTCCGGCTTGGTTATAAAAGAGGAACACCAGAATCATTCGCTAATCCTAAGTGTCCTCAGCCGCGCCCACCTTAAAGTCGACTTTAAGAAACACGCATTTTTTTTTCAAAACAAAGGGATGTTCTTCGGTAGAGTCTTTGACGGGAAACAACGAAGCAGGATTCTGTTCAGAGGTTTCAAAGTTGGTGAAACCATGCGATGGGCCACTTTCTGTGTGTGTTTCGATCTAGGCCCTGCTGGACTTTTTAGGTCCTTCATAAATGCCTATGTGGTTAAGACCAGGTGTCTTACATGTTTGATGCAAAAGGACGTGTCTATCCAATGCGATACGGAGTGTGAAAACGATTATGGCAATCTAGTCGAACTGATATCATCACATTCCATCCTATATATACCAGACTTCTCCTTACCTTGCGTGCTGAATACTGATGAGTCGCACTACGCAACGGGCGCGGTTCTACGCGGTGACCATTTCCAAGTTCCACGGAATTTTTCAAATATCTCCTGTTGGAGATAATTCGAATCCTTGAGCTAGATTGTTCAGAGAAGCGCACATTACTTGCAGGAAAAATCAAAACACATATTCAACTGATTAAGACAAATTCCGTAATTAACTTCCTTCTTAGTTACTTTATGGCACATAAGTCAATTTACGAATTGTAGCTGCTGGGTTTGCAAAGCGTATCCTCTTGGAATGAATTTCCAGAATGACACCAGTTTGGAAATATGCCCCATCACACTCGTCGTAAAAATGCATGGTTGTTTCAATAATTTTTTTAGCAAAACGCTCTTTTATTTGTTGAAGCACAAAAGTAGCTGGAACGCCCATGCATTTCGTCCCACACTTTGGGAAATAATATCTCGAAATTGGTATAGAGAAAACCCGCGGATTCACAACAGTATGTGCACTTTAAGTGCTGTCAATCGCATCACTGCAAAACCACTATTCCCTGTTCGCAAGCACACAGGTTCACAAGAATCTGCTCCCGCGCGGACGACTTCCACGAAAACACTATGCGCATGCGCGACGTACTTCTTGGTCAGCACTACCCGTCTTCCATCATTGATGACGCATTCACTGAAACGGCAAATCTCGATCGCCACCAACCACCTCGCTAAAAAAAAAAAAACTTCACTCAGGAGGCGAGCAGAAACCTGGTGTTAACCTCCACAAGCAACGCTCTAAACGTCAACAAAATATAAACAAGACATTTTAACATAATTGAACACAGTGATCAACTGTCGAAAGTTTTCAATCCTCCATGTGTGGTGTATAGGCGGCCAATAAATGATCAGAGATTGCCTCATACACTCAAGAACACAAAGAACGCCTCTCATCGGATGCCATCTCGACAGGAAAAGCAGACGCAAGGTATACAAACTCAAGCAGACAACTTCGGTTGCAGACAGCACGCAGTCCAAGTTCAAGCACACCTAATAGAGGTGAACTCGACAGTGATTCACCGAATGTCGTGTATTTCTTGGAATGCGGAGCTTCTAACATCCAATACGTAGGACAGACAGAAACCCCCTTTAGACCAATTAAACAATAATCATTCTCATGTGCAATCACTGAACAAAATACACCAAAAGGTCCCAGCTTTGAGAGTATCAAAGTTACATTACTGCAAAGCAATTTTCTCACTACCAGAAAACGCGAAAAATGTGAATCTTATTTCATCTAGAAATTGAACACAATAGAAAATGGAATAAATTAACGCCACGGTGCCCTCTCGGCACTAAGATGCTTAGAAGGCACCTCTATCTAAATACTTTCAGCCCGCTTACTTCCGTTTTCTACAAAAACATCCTCTTCCAGGAACACGTTTCTTGCTACGACCACCTGCGCTACCATCCATCTTTTGTATCTATAATTGGTTTACGTATACACGCCACGCTCTGGTGGTCCGGATGTTGTCCGCACTCTGCACAGGGTGCCTCGCCAGCATGCACATACAGATACTTCCGGTAATAGTATAATATGGTGACTTACTGTTTACTTAGTTCTTTCAATGTTGTTGATGTTTTTAATTTCGCACACTACTTTTCGCTTTTTCCTTCTTCTTTCTCTCTTTTAACGATTTTTTAAGTACAGGTCCGTTGGAGCAACACGTTCTTGCAGTGTGCTCGCGCGCGTGCTTTGAACAACAATTTCACTTATGTTGGCGCGTCACCCTCTTCCTTAACCGTTCCTTCCCAACCGTTTCTCTTGGCTACGTTAACGAAGCCCATTCGGGTGGAAATGAACAAACAAGGAGCACACCGTGGCATAAACTGGAGCCGGCTTACGGTCATCATACCTCACTCATAGGTGCTTCGGCAGGATACTGTCCACCCCAGCAGACAACAAACAGAACCGCGTGCACCGACCCTGTTCACGGTTTTACCTGCAACCGCTTCTTCTGTTGCGTCTGCCCGCTGAGCCAAACTGGTGGCCCTGGTATATCTCACGCACGCACGCACGCACGCACGCACGCACGCACGCACGCACGCACGCACGCACGCACGCACGCACGCACGCACACACACACACACACACACACACACACACACACACACACACACACACACACACACACACACACACACACACACACACACACACACACACACACACACACACTTTGTTTCTGTTTTTGTAACGGACGTGAATCAGAGCCAGACGAGCAGCAATCGATGACGTAGTTGTCACGTGGTTTCCGTGCGTATCAAAAAGAAAGTGGCGTTCGGTGCCGCGTCATAACACTTTTCTTCAATTATAGGGACACTCCAGGCGCGTTGCTGCCGTCGCCGTTGCTGTAAGGTTCTGTATAAAGTCCAAGGGCGATAACACCGTCGCCAGACGCCCTACGCTGTATGTGCGAGTGAAAGCATGCGAGGGGAGCCGATGATCGCAGTTCAGTCTCGTTCGCGCGAAACGGGAGGAAAGCGGGCAGGAAGAGCGCCGTCTTGCGTTACGCACGAGGCACCCAAGGTTGCCAGGCATCGTGCGGAGGGGAGGGAGAGGGGGCGGCATTCTACTCCGGCTGCAACTGCGTATGTGGCGGCTGCGCGTGGTCACGCGGCCGTATCTTGAGAGCGATCTGCGTTGGGGGCAGAGTCTAGGTGCGTCGGCGGCTCGTACCTTTGTGCGTGCTGTGCGTTCTCGGCGCTCAGTTTGCGTTGAAGCGAGAGACAACACGAAGGTCACTTCGGTCGCTGCTGCTACCGCGTTTCTTCACGCAATCGTTTTGACAGCCAGTGCCCGCGGTCATCGAGTCTGATGTGTTCATGTTTGCTGTGGCGACTGACACCATGCTTGTTAATTTAGTTAGCAAGCGAATGTTTACAAGTTGATAGGAGCGATGAAGGTACTATTCTTACTTCGTGTGGCTGTTTGCTAATTGGCTATCGCAATCGACGCTTCGCCTTTCGCGTGAAGCTGTGACTTTTTTAACCTGTGGTAACTCGTATAGAAACACACTTTGTAAATTTTGTTTTCAGTCTTGAGAAAGGTCGGCCACGGGCCGAAACGGCGACGGGCCGAAACGGCGACGCAATAAACAGTTGTTTTTTAAGAAGTGCATCAACGTTTCAATTACAACCTTGAGGGAAGCATAGATACCTTTACATTGAAGTCATGTATATATACAGGGTGTTTCAGCGAACACTTTAAAATTTATTTAAGGTTGCCTGTGGCAGATAGCCCAATTCTAGTTAAGGAGCTGGTCTACTCGAAGAGGCGGACATTATTTGCACAAAATATTGAAATGCAAAATCTACTAATTAACAAAAATTCACTAATTCACTAGTTCACTAGTTCGCAAGGCCCCACTTGGAACGAATTCTCGGGATGACACCAGTTTTGAGATATTAATTCCCGAACGTTGCGGAGAAATGCATTGGCGTTCCAGTTAATTTTGTGCTTCAATGCATAAAGCGACGTTTTGTTAAGAACCTAACTGGAACGCCAATGCATTTCTCCGCAAAGTTCGGCAATTAGTATCTCGAAACTGGTGTCATCCCGAGAATTCGTTCCAAGTGGATCCGCCTTGCGAACTCCACGGCTACAATTTGTAAATTGCAATATGGGCCATCAGGCAATTAGTTAAAAACTTAATTAGTGAATTTCTGTTAATTATTCAATTATGCATTCCAATTTCTTGTGCAAGTAATGTTCGCCTCTTCGAGTAGACCAGCTCATGAACTAGAATTGTGCTATCTGCCACAGGCAACCTTTAAGAATTTTTGAAAGTGTTCGCTGAAACACCCTGTGTATATATATATATACAGAAAAAGACAGTGCGGAATAGTTCGCTGAGAAGCCCCGTCCACTGCTGCATCTGAAGCGTGTAGTGCATATAAGTGGGTTTGCCTGCAATACATGGCACACTTGCACAGTGATAATCTAGGCTAGGATAAGTTAGGCTAAGGTTAATTTGCGCGTACGTTTGCACCTTGGCCGCTCTATATAACGGCCCTTCTCACATATGGCGATTTGGATAATAAGTGCGCGCTGCTACCAGGTCTCTTTATTTCTCGTCTCTTATAATCGCGTAGAACGCGCGTGGAGATTACGGCCATCCTCTTGCTACTTGCGTGCTTTGGCTCTCGGGGCTGTCATGGCGGTGCTCGACTAAATAACAGGTGCAGTGAAGCGGGTAAGTTTGAGCAACTGTGGAGACTCCTGCTGAACAAGTGTGGCTTATGACATGTGCTCTACTAGCGGAAAGCGTAGGGCTTTATGCGTAGTCGACGATAAGTTAGCGGGCGCCCCCGTCGGCCTTGCGTATATAGTTAAGGTTCTTCCTGGTGTATAATGGTTAGCACAAACTTGGGGCAAAGAAGACAGAGTAGTACAGAACAGACGCTGTAGGCGACGATGGGTTCACCTGAGATTACGGAGAAGCGTTAATGAGCGGATCTACCATACAACCACACTGAGACCGTGAATTTTCTTCTTTATCCGTATCTCTCTCTCTCGCTTGTTTTTCATCTTACACTGCAACCACACTTCCGAGTTTCCTAATGGAAGGAAGGCCTCTCCATCAACCTCCTTCCTCTATACCTGCAGTGGCGAAAGGAATGGGAACCGCAAATATCGCCATTACTGCACTGCTGTTGCAGGACAGCAATGCTATAAGGGTTTCTTTCTTTATTTTTTTTCGTTGTTATGGCTGTTAATGCGAGGCAGGTGGCGAAAAGCGCAACTGCGGAAAGAAATAGAGGGGGAACCGAATCACACTATTATGCTCCTGCTAAGTGCTGCACCATCATCCATCATATGTGGCTTCCATAGCAGCAGCAGCACAACTAGACTGGAGAAGAGTATTAGGGATGTGCGTATAAGAACCAGCAGGCGGTGTTTGCAGACGGCGGTCTCATTTCTGGCGAAGAATATGACAGCGCATGGTCATTACCTGCAAGGAAGCACCTGAGCACCTGTTTGAGTCAGGCTTTATTGGAGACGATCTAGTAAAAGACAGCTCGGATTTTCGCTGGAAGCTTTTATAACAAAGGTGGCAAGCTAGCTGGTATACGTGTGAGTACAATTCGGTAGTTGCACTGTACCTCAGCAAGTTCTCACAGCGGCCATGAATGCGACCATTTGTGGATGTGGGAAAGGAATCTTGTGAAGGTGCAAAGAATAATTGTTATGATTGATGTGAGAGTCACAAAGGCACACCAAACTAGCAATAATAGAAGCAATGGGATGCTTTGACTGTGTTCTACTCTTGCCACTTGACCCTTTTCTATCGTCACTGTGCTGCTGAAATACCGCATTTAAAAACCCGTATGCCCAATAGCATAACGTTAGGTGATCATAAGGGTGATAAAATAGGTTTAATAACATCATATGGGTCTCTATAGGGTATTTCTTACAAATATTCGACATTATAGATGTGGGACGTATCAAACCCATGTTTGTATTTGATTTTGTGAAGCATTCTTTCCGAGTAAACCCAGCTTTTTTTTTGTCGTGTATCCGGCCGCCTTCGAGAAGGAGCCAGCTTCTTAAAGGGACAATAAAGGCAAATAAATCCCAAGTCGACGTGAACTGTTTAAATACCATTCCAGAATCCTCGCAACGCTTGTTTCTTGCAAAGAAAACACTTAGTTAACGAGATAATTGTATCTGAAGGGTCCGAATACCTTAATGGCAATTCAAATATCCCGCCAGGTCTGCCAGGGATTGGTGACGTTGCATGCGCCATCACCGCCCTTTGCTGCCATCGGTGAGTAAAACGGGACCCGACAGACGGCGGTACGATGCGCCGCGGCTTTTGGTCAAGTGGCGTGGACCATTCGGGCATCCCGTGACGTCACATGGAAGTTACGTCACCAGCGAAACCAACGCAGCAGTGCGCGATAAGGGAACTACTGAAACGCGAAAGCGCGGGCGGCGTAGAGTTCGAACCTTTCGACTGCCCGTGTCGATGTCAACGGTGTAATGTCAATGAGTTCTTTTTTCTGAAAAAGATATAGAACTAGTGAAGTAGCATTTTCTTTCGTCTTGTAGTACAATACAATGATGTTTTTATAACGACTGGTTAGGTATGAGTGACAGAATTTAAATGAGGAGTGCCTTCGTCATCGGCCAAGTACCTGAATGTCCCGGGGTAGTCTCTAATCGTGTCCGGCGTTTACCTCAATTTCTCGATTACTAAGGCTCTGTTCGCGATAATATTGACGCCTTAGAGATACTCGAGCACTAATCCATCACTTTAGCTTGACTTAGTATTTGCCTTTAGTGTCCCTTTAAGAGCTGATAGGCCGCTACGTAGGCCCTCCACCTACTACACCCGCTCCAGCATACACTGGCAACGCTAATGACCATCTGGCCGCGCCCATACAATCCGCAGAAGTACGTGCTGCCGTCCTCGCTCTCCGCCCTAACTCGGTCCCGGGACCTGATGTCATTATTAATAAAATGCTTCGCAACCTAAATGAGGACTCCCTAATAGCCCTCATGGCTCATTTTACCGCGTACTGGGAAACTGGACAACTCTCCTCACAATAGAAAGAAGCCAAAATCGTTATGATTCCCAAGCCCTGGAAGCGCCTACTACTCGAAAACCTCCACCCCATCTCTCTTACTTCATGGGTCGGAAAGGTCCTCGAACACGTCATCCACACAACACACAAACATATGGACGACAACGATCTCTTCCCCAATATCATGGTTGGCTTCCGCGCTAAACTTTCTACTCAAGATATCATGAGTCAGCTCAAGCACCAAATTATCGATGGTGATAAAAGCTCCAGGCTGGACACCAGAGCCATCTTGGGGCTAGATCTAACCAATGCTTTCGATAACGCCACGCATGAGGCCATACTGACCCAACTGGCACAACTGGCACAACTCCAGGTTGGACACCGAACATATAACTACGTACGTCAAGGATTTCCTTACAGGTCGCAGGGCCGCCATTACCATCGGAGGGCTGCAGTCGCCAATTATTCACCTCGGCTGCAAAGGTACGCCGCAAGGATCGGTTCTGTCCCCTTTTCTGTTTAACTTGGCCCTGCTCGGATTACCGCCTGCATTATTAGCTAGCATCGCCAACCTCAAGCATAGCCTGTACGCGGATGACAACACCCTGTGGGTCACCGGGAGCAGTGACGGGAACATCCAAGACACGCTGCAGCAAGCCATCAACGAGGTTGTTGCATACGTATAGAACCACGCGGCCTCGGTTGCTCCCCACAGAAATCGGAGCTCCTTCTATACAAGCCTACGTGGGGAGGTCGATGCCCAGACCCTCATCCCCCGAGATACAACTCCAAGTGCATCAGCAACGCATACCTACAGTGCCTAGCATCCGTATCCTTGGCTTACGCATCCAACAAAACAGCAGAAACACGGAGATGCTCAAGCAATTAGATACTCATGTACACCAAGCCTCATTGATGATGCCTCATTGCACGCGTCGCAAATGGACATCACCGCATGAACGAAAACGACGTAATTCGTATGGTAACCACCTACGCCCTGAGCAGGATCACCTATGTAACCCCGTACCTTCGCCTCAATACGACTGACAAGCTCAAACTCAACACCATGATCAAGAGGGCCTACAAGCAAGCCTTACATCTTCCCATTTCCACATTTAACGAGAAACTGGGCGCCCTCGGAATTCACACCATAGACGAGCTTATTGAAGCTCAGAATATTACCCAATACGAACGACTCGCCAACTCCACAACGGACAGGCACATTCTACGCACCCTAGGCATAACTTATCTACACCACCCAATTCGGACCAAAAGTACCCGTCCCTCCGAGCATTCCCACTCAGCTAGTTATCCCGCCCATACCTTGTAATGTGCACCCCGAACACAATCAGGCGCGACGTACAGACAGAGCTAAACAGCTACAAAAGCGCTACGACCAAGCCGCCGACGTATCCTACGTAGACACCATGAAATACCCCCACCAGAATGCCATGGCGGTCGCCGTAGTCGCGGGCTCGCAGTACCGCCTCGCCACGGCCGCATCAATACTCACCACTCAACCCGAAGAAGGAGAGGAAACGGCCATCGCTTTGGCCTACGCCTCTACCAATGCACACTGCATCATCAGCGATTCAAAAACGGCCATTCGCAACTACACAAGAGGACTCATAGCACCCCAAGCACAGAAAATACTCTCCGGGCACTCCCACCTTAAGGCAACGCCGCGTCCAGATCATCTGGGCCCCTGGTCACTCGGGTCTGGCTGGAAACGAAGCCGCCCACGATGCCGACCGAGCTCTCGCACACCAGACGCATCATCCTTCTCTTGCGTCTTCCGATCCTGACGAGCCCTTTGTTCTGCATCGCGGTCACGCGCGCGACTGAATGGTTACATTCCGAGAAATCCTCCTCCACTATCGCAGAGAGCGGTTACGCTACCCCCCCGCACACAAATCACTGAATAAATTTCAATCTACCACTTGGCGACTACTTCAGACGTGCACTTTCCCAAAACCTGTGCTACGTATACCACCGCCTTTACCCCAATGCCTACTCCCCACTGTGCAAAGCCTGCGAGGCCCGGGCTGACCTCGATCACATCATCTGAATATGCCCGAAAGCTACAACCACCAACACCCACCGCACTAACACTATACACGCATCATAACTACGGCCGAGCAGCGGGAGACTTTGCTGCTCAGCTTGGACCCAGAAGAGCAGCTCTGGGCCATCCGGATGGCCGAAGACGCCGCCAGAAAGCAAGGACTGGCCGCCGTCTGAGGAAGGGGAGGACTGGGGGTTAGTCTCCCAAACCCCGCCGCCCGCGGACCTCATCATGGAAACAATAAAGTTTTATCTCTTTCTCTGAGCGGGACTGCTTCAAAAGCACGCGCGCGCATACCTGCGTTTTTACGACAGCGGATGAAAAACGAGGGTTATGTCGAACTGAATGGAACCGTAGAGCTTCCGGCACAAACTTACTAGAGATAACTCTATAGCGCTAGTGTATACAGGAGTTACAGGCATGGCGGTTCAGCCGATGGTTACTCCATTGATTTACCTAAAATTCATCCTACTGATTTCAAACCGCTTTGCGACTGACTAAACAAACTGATCTTCTTCGATAATGAACTGCGCGAAACATACAATTCACAGTAACTCTGCTTGTGCGCAAAGTTTTATTACTTCCTGCGTTAGAAAAATAGGATTGATTTGAACTTTAGGCCATTAAATGCAGATAAAGCGCCGTATAAACAAAGCCACAAGAACGTCTGCAGTAATTTTGCTGGTAATCTAATTCACTACTAATGTACTTCCCATTGGCAACTTTAGTAGGAAGGAAGAAAGGAAAATAAGCGGCGGAAGGCTGAGAGGTTAACCAGGTTAAGTGTCCGGTTGGCTACTTTAGTAGGAAACTCTATGAATATAACGCCCTAGCAGACGATGTTCGCAAAAGAGCAAGCTCTGCGCGCGTGTGACTACTCACGCTACTTAGGCGTACTTCAGTCAGAGCCTGTTAGCATTCCACTTCCTTGAAGACGGTTGTAGCGGTTTTTTTACATTCGTTACAGTCACTCCCTCTATAATGCAATGTTAGTCCTGACGGTAATGCAGTGATGGAATAAATAAATATGTTCCGGGCAGCAGACTACACGTTTTCATGAGGCTGGCTATCCGAGACATGTTCTGGTGTCTGTAGACGCATGGTTCGCTCAGGAAGGTGCAGCAAAAGGAGACGTAATTGACGGAAGTGCCAGCGCCAACAATATTCCGTCTATTGTCTTTTTTCACAGCCTGAAGAAAATGGCGCTGACATGAGTGTTGTCTGGTACGCTGAACAACCTCGTGGACAACTTTTTCTGGCAACGAGAGGAAATCTGCAGGGGCGAAGTTTCTGCACAGATGTTACTGCGCCAAATAGTGCGACAGCGATTGACAGCGCTTTCGGCTTCGGCTTCTCTAGAGCAGATATTGAATTAGCGTAGCTCAGTAAAACCTTCTGCTGGGCGAGTTGGTTCATACTTTCAAAGGAAATGGTTATGCGCAAAAACAAAAAAAAAAACACGGACACAGAAGTAGACGGGAGACGGTAGACACAGAAGTAGACGGGATTGCGCTCGTCCCCGTCTACTTCTGTGTCCGTGTTTTTTTGTTTTTGCGCATAACCATTTCCTTTGCATGAATTAGCGTAGCTTGACTGGCGAAGGTTTCACATCTGCCCAAATGGCAGAAGTGCAAAGCGAAAAAAAGTTAAATTCAAATATAACACTGAGTGGTGTTTTTTATGTCTTATTTTAGTATTGGTGTTCTAGTGAGTAAAATGGGCATGTCTTTCCTTCCCTTTTATAGCTTATTCGCGCTCTGTAGAACGCGAATAAGACTGGGACTATTTCTACGAGCGCGCTGTCATACGTGGGCTCCACCTCGGCAGCTTTCCTTTCATTGTCACAGAAAGTTGTTCTATGCTTATTCAATGCTTCATAGCGTACCTGATATACTTCTGGTTAGCCTCGCAGGTATACTCTACTGAAGTATCCTGAACCTTTTGTATGGGTCGCTCGAAGCCATCTTTTAGCGTGTGCTTGATTGGTGCCGTTGGTTTCACTAAAGTCATGAGGCCTCGACGATGCCAGTCTTGTTTGCATAACCACACTAGGCGGAATATATCTAATTACTTGATTCCTATACATTCGAGGCAGGGCGGCGGTTGCATTTATTGCTCCCCTTCTACGGCATTCCTTTCCTGTTTCAGTGAAGGATGACAGGTGCTATTCGGCCGCGTATCTGTCTGACGGGGTGCTTCAGTCTCACACACACACACACACACACACACACACACACACACACACACACACACACACACACACACACACACACACACACACACACACGCACACGCACACACACACGCACACACACACGCACACACAAACGCACACACGCACGCACACACGCACTCGCGAATACACGCAAAGTGCCTCGAGCGGCCAGTCGCGCGGCAATTTTGCGTGTATTCGCGGGCTTCTTTCAAGCTCGGAAAAAACACTTTTATGTAGCACGTATTGAGCAACAGAAAGCTGTATCGGGAGTTTCTCGTGTTGCTTTACAATTTTCTAATTGACACTTTGATAATTAGGGCTGTACTTCTCGTGTTATATAATGAATTACAATTAGCTAATTAAATACCAGCAACGAAAAAATTACTGGCGGCTACTGCATTGCACTGAAAACAATACGCACTAGGTTTGCTTCGCGTAACGCCGCTCCTCTTACTTTAAATCGTGCTGCGTGATATCTGGAACACCCTGTATATTGCGGTTCATTGTCACTAGTCTTACATTTTTGTCGTTGTGTGCGTGACAGGCAAAACTGTACAGCATAAGAACTGAAGAATGCGCGAGCTGCTACTTGTTGATTATGTGCGATTGCGTAAATCACGCATAAACACACACAAAAAAAGGAAGGGACGGGCAACACGAGAGTGAAATCTGCTTCAGCATCTTTATTGAATCGCACAAAAAATTGTAGGAAATGCCTTGTTAAGCAAACAAGTAAACGAAGAAACTATAAATTACTCCAAATAAATTATTACATAAAACCTGGTGGCTTTTTCTCCAGTTATCAGCCATGCTCGTGTCGTCCGTGCCTCCCATTTCTTGCGTCCGTCTGTTTTTCGTGCATTCTCAGAAAACGAGGCCAATTTATTCCGATAATTTTGCTGGCGTGGCGATTTTTATTAAGAAAGGCATTAATTTCTTCCTACTGCCTGACCTTCCTGGTACCGAGTCACTTTGGTGTAAGGTAAAGGTTGGATCCCTGGTTGTTGCAATGGGTGCGATTTATCGTCCCCCTGATGCCCCTGGTGATATCTTTTGCCTTGTCAGAAACTATATTGCACATCATAGGCTACACTATGGGAAATTGGTACTTACAGGTGACTTCAATCTCCCACATTATACTGGCAATCGCTCAAGCCAACTGGTAGCGATAAACAGCTTTGTGGGTCGGTTATCGACATGTCCTTGTCATTTGATCTGACCCAACTTGTTGATTGTCCTACACGCGAGAATGCTATTTTAGACCTTGTTTTTGTAAACCACGAGCTTCTACAGAATGCACACCTATTGCTACACTGTTGAAGGCTCGTTTGATCATAAGGCAGTGATGGTAAGTGTGAATGTTACCGTGCGAAGCCAGAAAGCCAGTGTTTAAATACTTACCAAACTTCGTCAAAGCAAACCATGCATCCATTGTAAATTCGCTTGCTTTTGCGTACGATAATTTTTTGTTTTGCAGTGACCATGCAGTGCGACGTTGATTATTTAGTGAGCCTGTTTTATGGTATTGTGTGCAGCTGTATTTCTAGTCATGTTCCTAAGAAATGCATAAAACGCAATCGGCGTCATCCATGGTACAATCGCGAAATCATTCACCTGTTGCGCAGAATCAGACGAGTTCGCAAGCGTCGTCACACAGACCATACTTTTGTCAGTCTACTAAGTACGTTGAAGACGACACTAAAAGCTAAAATGTACGAGGCGAAACACCTTCACTACAACGGGATCCTAGCGACTGTTCTGAAAAAAGAAATCTTTCGAGGTTTTGGAAAACCACCAATCCTAATGATTCTAGTTCTTCGTCATTTATTATCGACGGTATCCCCTCTACCGAGCCTTCCAGCATCTCAGAGGCTTTAAATAATTTCTTTGAATCCGTTTTTGTCTCCGACGATGGCCTTAATCCACCTTTCAACCCTCTTGCCCTCCCAGCGCTTCCCGATATTACCATAACTGTCGAAGGTGTTCTTAATCTTTTACTCAACATGAGTACAACAAAGAAAGGCGCAAAGCACGCGCACAACACGTTCAATCAACGTACTCTAATAACCATGGGTACAACACGTACTACATGGACGCAGCTGTGTATGCAGAGGTGACCGGGCAGCGCTATCAAAGGAGGTACGCACTGGCAGCCGCGAACGTGATCTGCCAGCAGCAAATAACCGCATAGGCCACGGCGGGATCTCCCACCTCGGCCGAAATATTGGCCGTGGCGATTGCACTCGCTCGCGCGGAGCGTTCGCAAAGGGACTCGGTCGTTGTCACGGACTCGCAGGAGACATGTCGCATGTTTCTTAAGGGGCACGTGACTGCGGCTAGCCTCGCGATAATCCCAAAATCCTTCAACCACCGTCATTGCCTACTCTGGTGCCCGGTCCACGCGGGGGTACAGGGGAACGAAAAGGCTAACGCGTTAGCTTGAGAGTTTACTAACCGAGCGACGGCGTCCTCTTCTAACCCCAACCACTCGCACTATCCCTCACAAAATTCCACCAATTTAAATGCCAAAGGCATGCTTGCTCATTAGCGCGGAGTCCGCAGAAAATACCCGCCGCCTCACCCACAACTTAGCGGGGAAGAGGCCGCCGATTGGCATAAAATACAGACTGGGGTATTCCCCCATTTAAAATTGCTAAACGCTATGTATCCAACTCGTTATAGGGCCAACTGTCCTTGGTGCGGTGGCATACCTACCTTAGTACATGTAACCTGGGAGTGCGCTACGCACCCTCATAGACCAAATACCAGTAACACAATGGAGCAGTGGGAGGCACAGCTCACCCGCTCTGACCTGGCAAGACAAAAGTCCTTAATTAGCCAGGTCAGGCAGGCGGCAGAGGCCAGTGGGGCCCTGGACTGAGAGGCTCCGACCACCCCTCCTTAATATCTTTTCCATTCCAATAACGTTTCTATTATTACTCAACATCAACACAACTAAAAGCTGTGGTCCCGACGATATTCCAAACACTTTTCTTAAGCGATACTCTCGAGTGGAAGCGCACGTTACATCACAATTATCTTTAGGAAATCACTTCTGACGTATACCGTTCCGACCATTTGGAAAACAGCTAACGTGGTCCCAGTTTTTCAATCTGGTAAAAAGCAAATCATTTCTAACTACAGGCCAATTTCCTTGTTATGTACTACTTGTAAGTTACTTGAACACATTAT
The DNA here is from genome assembly GCF_013339745.2 of Dermacentor silvarum. NCBI lineage: Eukaryota > Metazoa > Arthropoda > Arachnida > Ixodida > Ixodidae > Dermacentor > Dermacentor silvarum. Next base: position 310,032,638 of record NC_051154.1, read on the forward strand.
CCACAAACACATTGTTAGTTACTTAACAAAGAACAACTTTATCTCAGCGTGTCAACATGGATTTTCAGGCCCGGTTTCTCGACAATAACACAACTTATTGAGTTTTCGCATGATATTGCTACGGTGCTAAATAGCCGAGGCCAGCTGGATGCTATATTTATAGATTATGCTAAAGCTTTCGACTCTTGCTGTCATAGAAAACTGCTTCTCAAGCTTCGTGAGGTTAATAAAAATGACCAACTAATTACTTGGATTGCTGATTACTTGCATCACAGAAGCCAGTACGTTTCGTTTAATAAAATTAAGTCCAATACTATCAGTTACATCAGGTGTGCCCCAAGGATCTGTGCTAGGCCCGCTTTTATTTATAATCTATATCAATGACGCCGTGAAGGTCACTGAAAACTCGCCAGTTAAGCTACGGTTATACGCAAACGATTGTGTTTTGTAATCCGAAGTCTCGAATGCAAATGACCAGTGACTATTAAATGAAGTTTTTTCTAAGTTCTGTGCTTGGAGCGACACTTGGCAACTAGCACCTAACCTAACAAAGACAGTCTCGATGACCTTCACGAATAAGAAAACACCTTTGCACTTTAATTATGGTTTCAGCGGGACTAAAATTGCACATGTAGATGAATTCATGTATCTCGGGGTAACTTTTGCTCATAACATGAAATGGCAGAAACACATAGACTGCATCCACTCGAAGGCACTTCGCAAATTAGCATATTTAAAACGTACATTAAAGGATGCTACTAAGGATTGTAAACTAACTGCATACAAGACACTGATCAGGCCAGTTTTGGAGTATGCGTCCGCTGTCTGGTCTCCCTATTCTTCTTGTGACGCTAACAAATTGTAATCTCTGCAAAACAACGCGATAAGATATATTTATAGCAGATATGACCGCAATTTGTCACCTTCTTCACATGCCCATGGCCTATTCGCTTGACACACTTGCACACAGACGCACGTGTCAGCGTCTTATCACTTAGCATAAGATCATATACGGGTCGTCGGTTATTGCGGCACCGGTTTCATTTGTGAAGTGTCCTGCGCGTGCAACTCGAAGCACTCACCCCCTTAACCTTGTTCGATTTCAATCACGCTTGAACACTTTTAAATTTTCACTTTTCCCGTCAACAGTCGAACTCTGGAATGGCCTTGACGGCTCGCTTCGATAGTTACCTCCCGCACAATTGGCGAAAGAAATATATCACATCTCTCATTAGTTCTAAGACCTGCTGGTGTACTCTTTATTTTTTGTAGCTTTGAATACACGCCTTTCTTTACACGCAATATTGTTTGTACTGACCATGCACTTATGTAACATGCTCTACTGATTGTATGCTGTATAATGTTTGATTTTGCCTATTAGGCTACTTATGTACCCACCCCTGCAATGTCTCACACTGAGACGGCAGTATTTGTAAATAAATAAAAGATTTGTTCTCTCGCTAAGGACAACTTGGCGTTCAATTTCTAATGATACACGTGCAGGGGCTCAGCTCGCGCAGCTTTGCCTACACAGTCCGTGGAGTTTAGTGCATGTCATACGGATTTGAAAGAAAGAAATATTTGAAGAAATTGAAGGTTATGGACCATACAGTTCATCAGTCGCATTACTTCACTGCCCACAGCGGCATGGCGGAATACGTTTACGACTTTTTTTTTTGTACAGAAAGGGGGGGGGGGGTGGCACATATAACATCGCAAAATGAGCTTTTTGGCTCGCTTATTTAATGTTACTGAATATTCAGGTCCTCGGTTTTGGTACTTACACAATAATAATTTCTCATTCCCATGACAGTAATATAGCCTGCATGATGAACAAGATACCCGAAAGCAACGACTCTTTCCCTTTAACATGCCTTGTTTGGCCAACCGGAAAGGCTATGCATGTCTACAGACTGCGGATTAGTTCGCCGGAGGATCACAATGCACGTGATACAAGAACCATTCACTACTTTGGCACCAAAACGTCAAAGAGCTTGCCCGTAAACACAAAAGTGGGGTGCCGGTTTATACTGAAACCGCTTAGAGGTTATTCTTCAGAGGAATAATGCATTTCCGCGCTGTTGTTCGCTGCCTATTCTGTGTTTCCTTTACGTTATTCTTTTCAGTTCTTTACGTTCCAAGAATGTGTTATACAGAACAAAGGTATGAAGGCCACGGCAGCGTCACACATTTAAATTTTCGTGTGGCATGCCCCTACAGCCTGGAACTGGGATATGCATGCACTGTATTAGCCGAAAGCACACGTGTTGTATATAGATAAATTCTAGCGCTTGTCTTTAGGCTTCATGTCAGGCTTCGACTTACAAGTGCATTTTTTTGTACCTGTGGTCTCAAATTTTTGTTCATAGTTATATACATAAGTGTGCTCAAAATATCTTTACAACATTTTATTCGCAGAATTTTTTTTTTTGTGACCGGCAGGGATGTCTGTCATTTTCCGTGGGCCAGCCAAGATGCCTGAAGGACATGAAAGGGAATGCAAAATAGTTAGTGATATTTATTGATGAAAAGTAGATATTGTTTCCACAAACGAAGAAAAAAGAATAGAGGCGCTGTCCAACCTTCCAACCTGGGCACGAGCGTCAGCACGCCTCACCTGGGTCTTTCCTACTCACCGCATCAAACCTAGAGTATCGGCGATTTCTATACATAAAAAAAAAACCTGTGGCTCATTATCATGTTCTGAAAAGTGCATTTGATGTACTAAATTTATCGAAACAATTGTCTATGACTATACAGGGTGTTTCTCTAAACTTGGGCTACGCAGCTGGACCAAACCAAGGTAATGTTGTTTGCTTCGCTTGGAGATACTCAGATTACTTTTTGCATTCCGCCCAATTACATAATTAGCCTTAATTACTTATTCAACTTCTCAGTTATTATAAGTATATGAAACGGGTCAATGAACAAATTGTAGAGCAACACGAGAAACTCCCGATACAGCTTTCTGTTGCTCAATACGTGCTACATAAAAGTTTTTTTTCCGAGCGTGAAAGAAGCCCGCTAATACATGCAAAATTGCCGCGCGACTGGCCGCTCGAGCCACTCTGCGTGTATATATATATATATATATATATATATATACGATCCATCGGACAGCATGTGTAGACCCAACGTGCGGATAAAACATCACGAGAAAGCAAAACTTACCATGGTATGTCACCTGTACCAATAAATTATATGAAGGAAACTCCACTCTTTAGTCGTTAAAGCTATAGATGGATTGCTTACAGAAGAATCTCCCGATTGTGCAATAAATATGCTGCGCGCCGTTTTTACAATAAATTTTGTTGAAAGTCAGCGCTGTGTGCGTTTACTCCTGGCCCTCTATAGCCTGCCTCGCGCTGATCATTATGAGCCACCAGCACGCCCAAATTTTCACCCTTTTCGATACACTTGTCCGTAGGCGCGTCCCAAGTTCTTTATTGCTCTCTGCAAATACTAAGGACAAGAATAACATAATGAAAAGTAACATCATCATATGGAAAAGAGTGATCAAGAACTCTGTGTTTTGCTCTCGGGACTAAATGGTGCAAAACAAAAAAGAAAACCTGTATAGAAGGTGGATGCAAATGAACCAAGACACTGAACACTGAAAACAAGTATATAATCGTGTCACGATTGATAATGCTGCTTTATCATTAAGCAATACTAGATTTTCCGAAGCGCTTCTTCCAATTAATGTAAAAAAATCACTTTGACTCAATTTCATGAATCAAGTATCACTCTCTTTTGCTACGTAATGGACGGTTTGCGCTATTTTTCATGGAGTACTTTGGCAGCCGTAGCATCGGAGCATATTTACGAAAAAAATGCCTGTGCTGTCTGCGGTGCGCCACCTCCATTTTGAAAGGAACCGTTCGCGTAATGCGGCTTCACGCCCACCACTTATCATCTCAATAATATATAGAGGCCGCGTTCGCTTCACACGGACACGCACAATGTATACCGCTTCTACTGCATGTGCGGAGATTCCCACCCGATCCTTGTTAAATATGCATGTGCTCTCACGGGTGCTTCCGACAAGCGCTGAAACACCCAGGCAGCGAGGCGCTGTTGCGGGGTGGTGCATTTGTCGTTGTCGACGCTGCAAGGCGGCAGAATTTATAGACGAAGCGACTATATCAGGGCTCCATGCATGCTGATAAATTGGAGTATTTCGACGGAACAACATGGCGTCCATCGCTGCTTGTTGACGACGCTATGAATACATATTACGGGATGTTACGCGAAAAGAATTGCATTCATTACATGCATGACAGTTTCCGAAGATCAAAGTTCGAATCTTAAACAAGTATGTTACCATTGCATGATTTCGCTGGCCATCGGTGTATGACACATTTTGCCTGATCATACGCTTTTGTATGTTTGATACACAGATATCGCTGCACGACGGATCCGATAACTGACACCCTGGTATAGTGCTTCTACTTACGTATAGAGTATTAGAGGCAGCCGTCTTGGATTTAACATTGGCCACATTTGTAGAAGGTTTGTAGAAAACGATGATGATTTTAATGAGAGCTGGGGATGTTATAAGGTTGAATGATTAACTAATGTCGTTTCTAGTGCTAAGTACGGAACACGAAAAAAGGGGGGCAGGTGAGAGACAGAGGAATGTATTAACTGCCCCCATTTTTCATGTTCCGTATTTTGCGCTAGAAACAACATGCTTAGCAAGCGTATATATACACGCAAGCATATATACAAGCATATACATGCCAACTAGCCCAAGAACAAGTTCTTCTGGAATAAATAACAATTAGAAACTTTATGTTAAACATAAAAATTCTTACAAGAACAATTATTCGTGAAAGAAAGAAAGATTAAAAAGGATGAAGTAAAAAAACAGTCACACAAGGGCCGTCCGTACGGATGAAGTGTTGCAGGAGTTATGCTCATGAATATTGTGTGAAGAATTAGTAATTGTATCAAAGGGATTGTGAGAGAGTTGTTACGTGAGTGCACGTTCAACAATACGATGACGTCATCAATTTTGTAGCGATGGTTTGAGGCGATAGTAAAGGATAAAATGTGCTACTACAAAAACACGCAGTGACGAAAGCTTGAAATCAATAAACATCAATTCTCGGTGGCCCGTTAACTCACCGCATTGATGGTCTTCACTCACAGTAGCTTCACGTCATGAGACAGAGCTGATATCAGCTCTGTGTCAGGCTTTGAACCGTACAAGGAGGTGTTGGCTCTTTGACGCTCGCTGCAACGTGCGGCCATTAGAAGAGGAACAATTATCTGCCCGGTTCATCCTACATGCAAGGAAGAGTTCTTCCCGGTGATAGACGCAAGTCTGAAAAGCGCAAGCGATGGTGATGCGAATGTTTGACAAATTCTATGTTGGCAGTTCCGTGCCGCCTCATTTTATGATATCGTTAATGGCAAGATCTGCACTAAGTTGGCCTGTTATGTATGTAGAAGGGCCTTCTACAAAAAATGAGACACATTTATGCGATCAAAAGATATTATCTTCCTATTTTGACTACCTTAGGGGACATCAGACTCCCACTGTAAACTCAATCTTCGAACGGGGGAAGCAGTTTCATTATCCCTGTAGGTATCGGCCCACAAACTTTATAAATTCAGTTAGGAGAAATCATTGTTTTTTTATTCGTCTGGGCTGCCACGCGGCATAATATTGGAAGGAAATTAAATATAAGCATGGAGGCCTGTTTCATGCAAATACTGGAAAAACGACATGTAAAATGTATTGTACACCACACTCCAAATTGACGAAAGAGAAAAGACTTCAAACAAACACGTTTCCGCACGGGACACTGTTCAACGCGATGCATACGACATGCTACGACTACGCCTGCAAGAAATGCTCACCGCCATGCACTCTGTAACATATGATGTGGGAGTGCACACACAAGAAAACACTCTCTCCCCCCCAACCCCCTACCCCGGAGCTGTGGGGGACATGGTGACCAGCTCGTCCCTGAAGGTCAGCTTCGACTGGTCGACAGGGCACGACGGCGGCGAGGTACCGCCGCCCGTTCTCTGTCCTGGACAGAGAACGCCGCCCACCTGAGGGCAACCTTCTTCGTCGACTCCGTAAATAAAGTTTATTTCTCTCTCTCTCTCTCCCTGAGCCATCATTCATAGTCTTCAGGTTGATCACTTGTCAACTTCAGGCCCATCAGTACACTTTGGCGGACTGCCTTTGTCCGAGAGCATGTCCAAAGTAGATCGCAGACATGCACTGCGGACGCGGAAGCGGAGCACTTCGTACTCTGGGCATTGTCTTCATATGGTTGACCCCAGGTAATAGTGATGGCTGACGGGCCACCCCGGCCGGAAGTGTCCCTTATTTTTTCTTAATTTGATTTTGCTCGTTATAGCGCCTTATGCGACATTCTGCTCTACTGTATGCGCACTACATTGCTCTTGTGCACTAGACTCTCCTGACCAAGATTTACAAAATGCTAACAAAAAAACATGTTGAGCAGTGGTCCCCATCAAATCGGCGAACTGTGAATACCAAAAAAAGAATATATTGCGTTTACTTTTTCATGGAAAGCACCTCTTACAGAGTTTAATTTGCTTTTCTAAACTCTAATGTACTTGAGCATGTAAGCTATATTCAGTGTTTTGCTAAGTGCATGTGCACGTCAAGAATTTTTTCTCATCACTAGTAAGTGCTGCTAGTATGTGCAGCCAGTATCTGCCCTTACAAAAATGGGTTTGATCTTTCAGTCACCCGCGAGTCACCAACCAGTCACCCCAGTCACCTCCCTGTGGACTCGTCCTTCCTGTATACCTAGTCTGCAGATTTTCTGCAGACTCCGTGTAGACAGCCTGCGGACTTGTCTGTGTAATATGCGTGCACGCCCAGTGCGCGCGTGTGTCTGTATACGTATACGAATATATATATTCTGAACCATGAAAGGTTTGATCATTAAAAAAACGGTTAGTTTTGCCATTTTTACATTACGAAAACTTTGCCACTGATTCCTATAAGCACAGTCTGACAATGGCAGTAACCTAAGGCAATTAATAGTAATTGAAATGAGGTAATGGTTACATAACCTGCATTAAATACAGCAGTGGTACTATGGGTCGATTCACAGCATGGATGTGCGCATAGATATATACAGGGTGCCACACAACGCCATGCGATCACCGTAAACATGGTCGCTTTTGGTGCCGGCCAACAGATGGCGCCACCGGGAGCGCGGGAGTGCCGGTAAAATATACAGGTGCTACTATTTTCCCGTCTTCAGCCGTCGGCATGACGGTACATGTGCGTGCGCGCTGCATTCACGCCGGCCGATGTGTATTTTATTGGTGTGTACGCCGTGCCGACAGAAAGTGTGGTGCTTTTTCTGTGTATTAATGATCCAAAACGCCTGGGACCGCGTAATGTAGCGTGGAGTATCTTTCGTGTGCTACGCCGATGATTATCGTAGTTAGGCCCGTTCGCACTTTCTTTGTTCCTGGCTCGTAAAAAGCCTCAGGTACTCTCGCTGCGCTCGCATCGGATCACAGCGCACGGAAGAACTTGTTGAAAGTCGTGCTATCACGTGCTATTAGTTCATCTACAATTCTACAGTGCTTACGCTGGATGGGCCGTGCACCGACGGTTCTTGCCGCGGTACCTGTACGATGCCACGGAACCTGTGACACGAAGGAGTGGTTGCCGAGTACGCCTAACAGGTAAGTCCGGCGCTTGCGCGAATTCTTGTAGTCTGTGAAGTGTACATTGTTGTATAGATCGCAAGATGACTAGTAAAGCGACAGAGATGATAGATGTGCTTTGCGAATCTTCGTTGTTTTGTGGCAGTGCAGATATTGCATACAGTTTCATGAAAATTGCCCTGAAACGTGTTGATGTTCGCTGAAGCTTTATCAATTATTTGATTTCTTCTATGAAGTATCCTAGCGCCGCGGATTATTCGATCTGAATGGGCACAAAAATTCAAGCAGGAAAAGTTACCGTTTGGGTCCGTAATTTCTCAGCGAGAAATATCGTATACGTATTTCTAGAAGTACGTCGATGTGTTGTCTTGACGGCTAACGACTGCGTGAGATGGCACCCGATTGCTGTGTCTGACGCATTGCCAAATTTTAGCTTATATACTAATTGTTCTATTTATAGAATGTCGTCAGACAGCCTGCATTTCTTGTGTTGGATGTCCTGTGTGTTCTCGTGTATTTGTAAAGGTTTCTGATTTTACTAAGATGCCGAGATTTCGACAGCAATGTTTCTTTTTAAACGAATTATCTTTTTTTTTTTTGTTCTCTCTCCTGAAAAGGGGGGGGGGGTCTGTTCGTTTTCCGCGCATCGTCCTTTGGGACAGTGCTTTGTTGCGCCGCAGGAAGAAATTAGGTTTTCGAACGCTTTTCATGTGCTAAAGAATTTTCTTCATAGTACAATTCACATTTCACTTACTACAGATCTGCGTTCGAGTGAAGCTTTTGATAGTAGATTCATGTTTGCTGCAGTGCCATTTACATGTAAAATAACCGCCTGTGATTTAATAATCGCACATTTGTACAGCCAGATGCAGCTTCCTGGAGCTGGTTGTACGAGACTTTTCATAATATAACATGATCTTGTTAAATCGCAAGTTTGCAGTTAAAACAGAGATTACAGTAAACTGATTTTTTTTATTGTTTAGGAAAGTCACGATTTTGGTGAGCCAGAGGCATCTCTACACCCCATACGAACCTCCGGCACTTCTGCAACCTGACGACACGGAAAAGCATCTGATCTGCATGCTGCGACAAGGTGTGTACAAAACGGTCACTGCCACTTACACGAGCTCTAGGTTTTGTTGGTATAATTCATACCTGGCAACTTTCCTGAATTGCCCGACAAAAGCAGGAGGGCTTTAGTTACCTTTATTGTTACAATTTTTTGTAGAATTCTAACATCCGTGCCTGCACAGATTCTGTGTTCTTAATCATATTTCCCTAAGTAGTCAAAATTGTGTATCACATTTTTTTTTGGTGGTGCGGTGGGTATTGATTCCTATAATACTACAGAGAAAGGGACCTCAGAACAAAAAGCCACAAAAGGTGGTTCAAAAGTGTTCGAAGCCCGGAATTCAACATTCCGTAATACAGCACTCTGGATTCCAATTCATCTCTATTCCGCGTCATCATTGTTGACTTACCAAAATTCAGGAAATTGTTCAAGCTGTGTAAACATTGTATTTTGCCAATATACGGCAAGACATTGTTCCTGATATTGTTTCAGGGTTGTACTTCCCAAGATATGTCCCTAAATTATGTCTCTAAAATTCACTCTCCTTCTTTTACAGAGTATACATGCAGCAAGTTCAAGTGCGCAGACCTCAAATTGAAGAGGGCATAGGCTTCATGCTGAAGAAAATGGGGTCCAAGAGCGACTCCTCTTCCAAGGAATCAAGTGGCGAGTAGATATTCTGACTCACTACTTCATCGTTCGTTGTGCTGGAGCATGCACTGTGACACACAAAGGTAGTGGAGACAAAAACACATGACAAGTGAAGCGCGAACTGTCAACTGAGTTTGGTGAACAAGAAGGAAGAACCTATACCCGAAGCCACTATCATCAGCTGGCTGCGGGTTATATGTGCTAAAAAGGCGTAGATAAGATAATCAGAATGAATCAGAACTTACAAGGCGACCCACTTGAATCATATCGAGCCGATAATATGTTGGAAATTGAGTGACGATGAGGTAGAGCCACAGACGGCTCGCTCACGCAGGCTTCAGCACCAGCCACAACTGTGCAAAATGATTCCCATATCTCTCGTCACTTTGCGCTTGCTTCTGACGAGGATTTCCGCACTGTGAAAAGATGGTGTGCAACCGCATCTCGTGCAGTGCACAGCCAAGTTACCTGTGCATTTACTAGGCTGTGAGCATATCTGTGATCCCAGAGCTTCAGATTCTAGCACCAGTGCACAACGTAAGCGCAGTCGCATGTGAGCGGTACTTTGTAAATGACCACCGCTTCGCACGCAACATGTCCCCAATTTTTCATATGTGAAGAGGTAGTTGTTTATAAGATACCGCTCACCTGCAACCATGCTTACGTAAGATAAATGTGCTGGTGCTTGAATCAGTGTCTCGGGGGAGCACAGATATACTTTCAGCCTAGTAAATGCCCCAGTCAACTTAGCTGCGCACTGCATGAGGTGCGGTTACACACCGTTTTTTGAAAGTATGAAAATCCTCCTAAGAAGCAAGCGCGCAAAGTGATGAGTAAGGTAGGAGAAGCATTTTGCATGGTTGCTGCTGCTGCTACAGCCTGCGTGAGTGAGCCATCTGTGTCTCTATCTCATCACCTAACTCAATTTCTAACATATCACCTCTATATAATTCGAGTGGGTCACCTGGTCGGTTCTGATTCATTGTTAAGATCTTTTCTCTGCCAGTGTGCATGTAACATCCAACTGAAGCTAGCGGCTATGAGTATAAATCCTTATTCATTAAACTAGGCTGACAGTTTGCGCTTTACTTGTGTGTTTTAACTCCACTAACTTTGTGTGTCACAGCACAACAAACGATGAAGCTAAACTAGAGCCTTTTTAAGCATTGCTTACCTTACTCACTACTTCATTCCTTGGATGATATATTTTTGGTTCGAACCTGGCAGCCATGAAGAAATTAGACGAATAAAGAGTGCAAAAAATACTATTGCGTCTGTTATTTCATTGCATGCGTGCATGCATGCCAGTTCCCGATAGGTGGGCTACAGAGGTTCTGACAAATGTCTGCTCATTTTCTGCATCCTGTGACCACACTCTCGACAGACTTTCTGCAGACATTCTGCATCCTGCGGCTACACAGGCTCTGCAGACTTTCTGCAGAAAGGGTGTACCAATTGCCCACTGGGAGGTGACAGGAAGTGACAGAAAGTCTGTCACCTGTCTGCACGTATTCTGCATCCCGGGTGACTCAGAGTCTGTAAGATTTCTGCAGCAATACTGCAACTTTTTTTGTAAGGGTGCAGCTAGTATGTGCAGCTAGTGCAGGCGAATATGCCTTTAAACTGCGCATCCTTGCGCCATAAACATCGTCATATGGCGTAAAGGCAGGCCCGTACTTAAACGAGCTTTCGAGGCATTCAACGAGTGCTGTTAGCGCCACCAACAGGTGTCGGGACGGTGTATACGCCCGGAAGCGTGAGACAGCCGGCCCGTGCGGGCCTCCCATTCAAAGCAAGTTTTATATACTCCTCATCCTCTCCCTCTCCCAATTCACAGCGAAGCGCCAAGCTATTGTTGAACCGTGTACTGCCGCTTCTGGCGTGGAGCGTCTCCACGCTATCTCTACCTACACGGTGGTCTCTCCCATCCATTTATATCCCATTTTTTCTGATGCGAAGACAACGTAGAGTGCAAGGCAGAACGGAAAAACCGATTTATCGGTACCGATCGCATCGGCTCCGTTTTTTATATTTATTACTGAATTCGAGGAGATGTTGGTGCCTGTACGCGACGCCTTATACTCCTTTTATCTTACATAATAACTGTGCTCAAAACGATGAACATAACCAGATCAACGATCTCAAAAAGAATACACTGATGTCATATGTAAAGTTCACGTGCAAACATATGCTCTGGGAGTTCACAAACATAAATGTTTTAAGGGTAAGTGCAAATGAAGCTGCTTTTGCGTGCGACATTTCAAGATGAGACTCGGGAACATGGGCACAAGAGCCACGGGAACACGAGAACACTAAGGAGCAGGGAAGCAAGCATATGTGCGAGTCCTCAAGAATATGCAGAAAAGCAGCAACAACAAGAACAAAACCAGGAATAGGAACAAGATTAAAAGTACTTTAATAAACTAATATAAACGTCTTAAATGATCTAACCTTACGGCGCCATCACACGGCGTCTAGGCTGGATAGCGTGTCCTGTGCGTTTCGACAGTTATCGATACCATGTTTCTCCATGTGGGGTGACCACCGGGCCCTGGGACGTCATGGTATCTCTGTGCTCTTGAAAATACAAAATTTAGTCTGACCTTATCAAAAGACTAACCGTCGCGCGTAGAAGCAATTGAGCAAGCCTCCGTACTGTGATTACTAGGTCTCGAGGTACTTATCACCGAATAAAAAAAAGCGTTAAAATTTCACGACAGTATACTCCACTGTAGGAGGGTTTCAATTGAAGAAGAAATTATATCGTTTGCAATGTGAGTAGATAAAATGAGATAGGCGTCTACTTTTAACAGTGATTCTTCTATACACAAAGGCCACTATCGTATCATCTGAGTTAGGCTGTAGAAGTGTTAGGTGCCTGCTGCGAAAATTTCATAGGTAACTTAAAGAAATGGCACCATCTACGGATCGGCAGGTGTAATTTCCACAGTTATCCCTGGGAGCTGTCCATTACCAAATGAAAGCATGTCACATTTATAACCCTTTTGCAGCTCCTGTTGGTGATAATAACCTGAGGCGATATTGAGACGGTCGCTAAGACAGTACTCACTCCAACTACTGGTTGACAGATGAATGGGTGGTCCATTGTTCTGGCGTAACAGTAGGCCTAAATGCGTTAGTGGAGTGTTTTTTAGAACGAATAACGTGGTTAAATGTTATTTATTTCGGTTCTGGATCAAGACAGCATTCAATCTGACACACGCAGATCGTGTGGGGCTTATGCAGAAAAATCTGCAGTGTGTTCTTAAAGCGAAATTTCCTTTGCCAAAAATTCTATGATTTAACTTGGGTCTGTCTGTCGCTCAATCGCTAAAGTCCGTCTGTTTGTTTGTCTAACGCGTTCTCACCGAGTACATTCGCATTCACTTAAAAAAATATCAAGCGTGTCCAGCGGCGCGATTCGAACATCGGCTTCCCAGTGTAGCAACCCGATGCGCAAAAAAATTAGGCCACAAACGCACGTACACTTCTCTCGTGGCAACACAAACTGGCACTTTCAGATGGAAACCACATGTTTATTATGGTGATATTTCGGACTTAGGACTTAGCATGGCAACGCCAAAGCCACTACGTCATCACAGCTGGTTCATTATGATGACGATTTTCGTACTATGGCACGTTCTCACAGCGGGTGAAGAAGCTTGCCCATGTTTTGATACGTTGATCATCTCCCTACAATGACACATATCCACAAAGCAGGATTGGCCATGAAGTGAGCGGTACATTTCGTGCAAACGCCAACTAGCCCTTTGAGATGATCACCACTTGTTGATGATAATTATTATTTCCGTACTATGGCACAAACCCTCCACCAACATATGTGGGTGGAGTGCAGGCAGAGTTCATCTGGTTTTAGTCCTTTCAACGCAGGCAATGCGTGCCTGAATAAACTGAAACTGAAAACTTAAACTGAAATGGCGAATTGGCCAAAAAGCTTCTCGGAATGACCATGACAATGAAAAGGGAACTGAACTGGCGCTTCGCCTGAGTGTGTGTGAGTGAGAGAAAGATGTTTATTAAAAAGGTGGCAAAGATTTCACGCACGTCAGTCTGAACGATTCCATATTGTGCGGAGTGCATGCGAATCGAACTTGGAAAAAAAAGAAAAATCCTCGACCAAACGTCTGCTCGTTAATTGCGTCCTTGCTAGCGCCTCGCTTTATTTATTTTTGTGACGACTACAATCTTGGCTTAATAGAATTGAAATTAATTACAGTCCACGTCGCTGCCTAAAGTTTGTACATTCCAATGCGCAGTCTGCGAGGAACAAATATGATGAGCTGACTTCATATTTTGACATCAGGTCTTTTTTTTAACTTTGACGAAATAATGATACGAGAAACCTCGTACAAATGTGATCATGACGTACTTCGTATTCCTGGTTACCAAACTTTCTTTTTGAACAGGCCGGTGCGTCACGGTGGGGGCGTGTTACAGTTAGTCTCGATTGAATTATCGGGCACACTGCTTCCAGAGCTTTCACTTATCACGCCGGACTATGAAGTTTTAAGTATGCAATGCAAAAAAAAAAATAATTTTTCGGCGTGACGTACCGCCCAACATATGGAAATACAGACATCTGCCTTCTTTTCCTCGACAGACTGTTCAGTTTCGTGTGCCTAAATGACTTTTACCTTAATGCTCATTAGTCATTGTTATAATCTTATTACATGTAGATTTTATGCACATTATATGGACTATTTTTAGGCCCCCTTACAGCCACGTCATATCCACCACTCGTAATTCATCGCTCCAATTCGAACTCATTAACACTGGCCCGGCCCTCTTTGGCCATACTTGGCCCTTGCGCTACAAAACACTACATTCATCATCACTTATACGTATCTTACGGTTGATGGTGATTTAAACATTACCCTTTGGAAAAATACCAGATGTGCGCTTGAGGTGTAACTTGTTCTCAAGTAATTTCATTGTAGAAATGTCATAGCAACACCTACGCGCATTAAACATAATTCTGAAAGCCTCCCGGACCTGTTTATAACAAACAACGCAGACATAGACGCAAGATCAGGTGTTATTGTAGCTGGTATGGGTAATCATTTGCCTATTTATATGTTGTCAGTTCCGTGTGGCTTCTGAAGGTGCTCGTCGTTCGGAAACATTTTTATCGAGGAAATTAGCTGTAATTCAGTAACCATGTTCCGTAATAAAATGGAAACTATAGATTGGGCATCTGTGCTTGAGTGCACTGACCCTGACAAAGCATAAATTACGCTTCCATGCATTCCTAAAGATCTGTATGAAAAATGTTTCAAGTATAAAAACGTCGAGAAATATGCCAAGATTTGTAAGCCAATCCTTAATTATGAATGCTTTGTGATGATAAGTAAAAAGTAATAAGGATTTATTGTACTCTATGTTTTTGAAAACAGAAAACCATGATGACTTTACAGTAGTCAGAACATATCGGAACCAGCTACAAAAGCCTCTGTGAAAAAGGAAAAAAAAAACTATTTTGAAAATCTCTTCAGTGAAATAAGCAGTCTGAGTGACAGGTAATGGAGCGAAATTAACAAGTTAATAAATCGCTATGTCAGCCAGAAGGACGTGCTTGTGCTAATCAAAAATAACAAGATGTTAAGAGGCAGAGAACTCACAAATGAATTGAACTATTATTTGAGAAGTTTAGACGAAAGCGATCATAAATAACTAAAGCACAGAAACCGATGCGTTGACATCAGATCAGAACAACCCGCTGTGAAAGAAATACCACGAGGAGTACCGCAAGGCCACAAACTTAGCCGATATTAAGTATTATTTACATGAATCATATAACCAATAATTCTAAAGACGGCCACTTCATAGTTTAAGAAGTTGAGCCGAGCCTTTTATTTCAATCACGCGATATAAGTAGGCTTTCAGCCATCGCTAATACTGCACTAAACCACTTGGTCGAATGGAGCGCAGCTAACTCTCTAAAAGGGAATACTGCAAAAACTAAAGCCTTTAGTTTCACCTCACCTAAAAGGTATATCCAAGGTAAATATATCTGGTAGCGAAGATTTCATAGAAGCCCATACGTTCAAAACATGGCGCTTTATCGGTGGTTCATGGGGCTTAGAGCCATCTGTGTGAGGAGGGAACACTTCCGGCGGAAGAAAAAATAATGTGACGTCATATCCGTTAAAACAGAAGTGACGTCATTTTGTTCTCAAAAGCGCGAAATTTGTTTTGGGTGGCCTGTCGTTAAAGCTGTATATTCAATTGTCCTGCCATTCGGCTTGATGGGCGTTTCGAGCTTTCAGCGCGGAAAGCGATGCAGGAAAAGTTCAGGTGTACAGAACGTCGGTGCACAGAACATACTTTCTTTGGGGCCGACGAAGGTTTTGGGAGTAGAGTGCTCGTCCTTTCGTCGGACGCCAAGCCCGTCGGCCAGCGCTGTCCCACGAAAACAACTAAAGTAAACAATTATCTGGCGGGCGCAACTCACCACTTTTGACTGAACAGGTTAAGAAACAATGAAACTACCCGCGTCATAAAATTCAGGCAAACGTCGACAAGCAAAGCAACACAACATGTGAGAGGGGCGTTTTGTAACAGGTGAACTTTACGAGTTCGCTTTTCTGCACACTTCAAGAGCTGCATTGCATTGCAAGTGATAGCGGCGTCAACGCCCGCCGCTATCGGTGGGCACTCTATACGGTGGGCGCTGAAAAAGATATTTATTGATAATAATCAAGTAAAATAGAGTTCTTGTTTTCTCGCCATGCGTATGTAAAATTGATTAGTAATTTTATTTTCGTTGAACGAATCTAACTGTGTCCCGCTTTAATTAAAAAACGCATTTTCCCACCAATGTTTGTTCCCTCCAAACATAGTCGCGCTTCAATCGCTGCTCCCATAACCCCTTGCTGATGTCGGTGACAATTCGTTCTGAAGCGCTTTTCGCCCGAAGCTCCGCGACGTATTTGCATCGACCTTGGTATATCAGTGAAGAGCTGACAGCACAGTTTGAATCTGAAAGTATACAACTCGTATCAGACGGTAGAACCTTGGGAGTTTAATGAATCTTTGATTTGGAATGATCGTGCAAACCTGATTGCCACCCGTCTAGCTAAGGCTTGCGGGCTGCTGTGTAGGCTGCGATATGTCGTACAACCTAATTTAAAAACAAATTATTTATGACACTATTTTCCCTCACTTAACGTATTGCCACCCGGTGTGGGGTACAATTACGATAAGAAACTTGCAAAGCTGACTGTGCTCCAAAAGAAGGCTGTTCGCCATGCAGCAAATGCTCAGTATGATGCCCAAACACCAGACCTGTTTTCCACTTTTAAAGTCGGCCCTCCGAAACGTCTGTATAATATTACACTTGCTATAACGTGCCAAAAATATATGCGATGCAATAACCGTAGTTTTTTGTGTTTATCTAACCTTACATTGCCCAGGCTGGTTTCATATGACGTCAGAGAAAAAGAAAAATGGGTGTTACCTTTTTCGCGCGCCAAGTATGGATTCAGCTGATTATCATTTCGTGCACCAAGCTTGCTCAACAAAACTGCGAGAGATGGCACTGACATAGAAAAGAATTCTAAGAGCGCACTAAAACAATATGTAATTGAACAATTTATTTAAACCAGTAAACATGCCTGAAGTTTTCTATAACAGTGTATCATGATTGACTGCCGGAACCTTTAATTGTTTTGCTCATTTTGCCTTTGCAATTGTCAGTTCATTTCCCAAGTACATTTTTGAGTCTTTTATTGTACGCACTTGTTTAGCCTTCTTTATTTTTTGTACAGTCGAACCCCGGTATATCGAATCTGAAGGGTATCACAAAAAGGTTTGATGCATAGGTAATTCGATATATAAAACAATACGCCTTGAGACAAAGGGCGACTTACTGATTGGCACGTCCGAGGGCCGCTAAGCTACTGCACGCAACTCGAAAAAAAAGCACGCACACTTAATTTACCTGAAAAAAATTGCTGGACCACTTTCAATTTCATTGCAAAGTCCAAGTTGATTCTTTTCTTTACACTTGGAGGGGCCATCGATAGCGGAAAATGAACTCACGAATAGGCACGCAACCCACAAAACTGCGCCAGGAAAATCGGAAATAAGGAATGTTAACGTTCAAGGTAGCACGCGGGCTAGCAGAACAGCTCGACGGGACTCAACGTCTGACTGCACAATCTCTTCGGCACTTCCAGGTGCCAGAAGACCTCACAGTGCTGAAAGAAGTTTACATTGAGGTCTTCGACGTGGCGCCGCGTTCGATACATGGAATGTGCTGGTGAACGGGCGTTCTATATACGCGCGAACCAGCCCTATACGTTTGCATGGTATTTTCAAAGCGATTTTACAGCTGTTCGATATACACAATAATTCGTTATATGTAGGTCTGATATATCCGGTTTCGACTGTATGTTTGAAATTATCACATTGTCTTGTTTATAGTACATCACCTTGTATTTAAATATAAGGTAACACTGATAATAAAAGTAAAATATATGTTTTGTTATTCATGTTAGGACGTCGGTGCACTTTCATTATATGTAATTGTATGCAATGTTTTATGGTATTTTTGGTATATAATTATGGGAACTTGCTTATAAAGGTTTATTCACTAAGTTTTTTTGTGCGACGAGGGATACGGTTCAAAATTATTGCATTGTTTATATGTCTGTATATGAGGTAACGCTGTTTATTACCACATATGTATTTTGTAATTCATAGGAACCATAGGTATATTTTATAATATGAATTTTTTATGCTATCTGTGTTTTTTATTTTTTCTCCAGGTTTTTCTTCTTCTTTGCTTAATATTACCCTCAAAGTTACATGTACACAAAATAACTATATTTATGCAATGTATCTGTATGCGCGTGTTTCGATGCCAAGGATAGGGGCAATAACCTTTTTCAAGCTGATACATAGCACATTTTTTTCTTGTCCACGCATTTGTTACGTGATGATGCTGTAATTAATGCCGAATAAAGTGATTTGATTTGATTTGAAACTAATATTTCCGACCAATTATGACAGGGACTGCAAGCACGTTGCTGAGAAATGACTAATTCAGTCAGGCGACAAGTTCGCAGGAATTCTGGTTCTTGTTGGCATTACGCTTTGCGCTTTTACTGCGATTTGATACGAATCGATAAGTAATGGTACCTAATTATATTGAACGTATTTGATCTACGTTAATCAGTCACAATATTTGCGTACGAGTACAGATGTGAGCAGGCTTGTCTAGAACGCGGGAACAGGGGCTTCCGGGGCTCTCCGGAGCCAGCCAGCGACGTCTAATGACAGCTGCTTGGTCCGACGTCTAACGGTAGGTGCTGGGCATGTTTGGGCCCAGAAACCACCGTTAGACGTCGCTAGCTGGCTCCGGAGAGCCCCGGAAGCCGCCGTTCCCGCGTTCTAAACAAGGCTGCTGACGTCTGTACGTGAAATGATAGTACAAGCACCGAAAGTGAACGTTGCAACATTCTAGCAATGAGTTTATCTGTAAAAGAACTTTACCGACCTATGCTTTTGAAGTGAACCGTCGGTTTAAACTGGCTTCTCTGTCAAAAATAATGTTACCTCCCAAATATCGCAAGTAGACACTACACAGGAACGCAATAACGCCTCATTCATCCGCCCCTTCCTCTTGCCCGCCGCAGCAGAAGAGTTCATCATGCCAGTGGGTTGATTCTTCGCTGGGTTACGATATCGCCGCTTAGAAGCTGTTGTGACAGACAACATCTTTCCTAAAGAAAGCTCCGTTTCATAGTTCTGGTATAGTCCAAGTCAGTGACGAAATTTTACAAAATCTCCTCTGCTGCCTCGCAGGACAGCAAGATCAGCGAATGCTGCGCCTCTTCTCTCCGACTGGATTGCGAAATCTCGAGCGTTAATTATCGCGAGCAATTCGTGACAGAAACCTACGCTTACAAAAAACTTCGCTGCAAAATGCCGTAGCAACTACGACAGTGTGGTAAATATTATGTATGCTTGGTGTATTCACCTCAAGAAATCTTCTTTTTTTTTTCGCTGGCTGCTCGTTTTCAAGTACACCCTCTCCAGTCTTCAGCTACGCTCGGTTTTGCGACCTAATGTCGAATTCTTTCGTCTACGTTTCACGTCTCTTGTGTTTGGTCACTTTGCATATTTGAGCCCAGATTCCTTTGGTCGTTTTCTTGGCAATCATCAGCAGTCCGATGTCTGATGCGCGTTTTCCATGTTTCAGTGCAGCGAGTGAAGCCTTCAACAAGAGACTGGAGTCATCGAACGCACACCGGTGTGAACAGGCCGTGGGTATAGGAGCACACTAACACGTGCTGCCGATCCCGAATATTGAAAAAAAAGGTATGACTCGTGCCCTTTGATTACCAACAACATAAGTCATTTTCTAGTCGCTGCTTCCTTGTTGACCTCGGCATATGAAATCTAAGGTTCGAATGGACATCTATGTCAAGTGTTACACTTCAAGGCATTTCTAATTCAAGAACAAACGAACAAACAAACGAACAGTCAGTCAGTCGGTCGGTCTGACGGACGGACTAAAATTTAGAAAGAAACTTTGCGACTATATATTTATTGTCAGTGGCAGATGGCTTGAAGTAAGTACGAGTATATCTATCATACGGTCTGCCTGAAACTCTCCGATATTTCATATTTATTTATTTATTTATTTATTTATTTACTTATTTATTTATTTATTTATTTATAGTATCCTCAGGGCTTACAATGAAGCATTACAGAGGGGAGGGGCTAATAAATACAGATAGCTATACAAAAAAAGGAGAAAAGAAGAACACGAATACTAATCAGATGACAATGCATGGTACAATGTAAAAATACCGCAAGTAGGAGCGACACAATAAGCACATCATGTTAACAAAAAATAATTATACAAAGAAAAACAGAAAACTTCAGTAATACAGATGAAGTATAAATGCATGGTATATAGGGCAAGTTGGAGTGAGACGATAAGCACAGAATGATAGAAAATAAACCATAATACAAAACCTACTGCTTCTAGACTAGGTAGATAATAAAATAGAAATAACTTTTAAACATATACTGATCAGGAGAAAACGGAACTGCTTTGCTATACATTCACATCAAGGCATACTAGATAACGTTAGTAGGAGCCTTACGGAAGTCATCGGTGTTATATAGACTAGAGGATCCGGTAGGTGATTCCATTCCTGGTATGATTTTTGGAAGAAATGAATTACCATATGTAGATGTTTTGTGGAATGGGATGTTCACCTTATGACGATACTCCAAGCCTGCAGAAGTAAAGAAGGCTGGTTCGATAAAGCGTGACTTGAATGTCGGAATTAAATGGCATATTTTATGGAACAGACAAAAGCTAGCGATTTTTCTGCGTTTGGAAAGGAGAGATATGTTGAGGGCAAGTTTCATGCTAGTTACGCTTGCTGTGCGCTGGTAATTGTTAAGAATAAAACGAACGGACCGATTCTGCACAGCTTCTAAGCTGGTAATTAATGTTAATTGATGAGGGTCTCATATAGATGATGCGTACTCTAGATTAGGCCGAATGTAGGTGAAATATACTGACCTGTACATATACTGACATATAATGGACATATACTGATATATACTGACATTCTATACTGACCTGTACAGTGCCCAAAACAGCCAAGCTACTTTCATTCGAAATAGCGATGAACAGGATACGGAGGCTCCTTCTATAACTAGCGATGGAGTTAGAAGGGCCTTGAAAGACATGACCAGAAGAAAAGCTGCTGGAGAAGTTGGAATAACAGTAGAGTTAATCAAAGATGGAGGAGATATCATTCTTGAAAAGCTTGCGGCCCTTTATACGCAATGCCTCACAACTTCAAGTGTAACAGAGAGCTGGAAGAACGCCAACATTATACTCATCCACAAGAAGGGAGACGTTAAAGAATTGAAGAATTATAGACCCATTAGCTTGCTTTCAGTATTGTATAAAATATTCACCAAGATAATTTCCAATAGAATCAGGGCAACACTTGACTTCAGCCAACCAAGAGAACAGGCTGGCTTCAGGAAGGGATCCTCTACGATGGATCATATCCATGTCATCAATCAGGTAATCGAGAAATATGCGGAGTACAATCAACCTCTCTATATGGCTTTCATAGATTATGAAAAGGCATTTGATTCAGTAGAGATACCAGCGGTCACAGAGGCATTGCGTAATCAAGGAGTACAGGAGGCATACGTGAATATCTTAGCAAACATCGACAAGGACTCCACAGCTACCTTCGTTCTCTACAAGAAACGTAGAAGGTTACCTATCAAGAAAGGGGTCAGGCAAGGAGATACAATCTATCCAATGCTATTCACTGCATGCTCAGAAGAAGTATTCAAGCTGTTAGACTGGGAAGGCTAAGGAGTGAGGATCAACGGCGAATATCTCAGCAACCTTCGGTTTGCAGATGACATTGTCCTATTCAGAAACAATGGAGACGAATACAGCAAATGATTGAGGACCTTAATCGAGAAAGTGTAAGAATTGGGTTGAAGATGAATATGCGGAAGACAAAGATAATGTTCAATAGCCTGGCAAGGAAACAAGAATTCAGGATGGCCAGTCAGCCTCTAGAATCTGTAAAGGAGTACGTTTATCTAGGTCAATTACTCACAGGGGACCCTGATCACGAGAAAGAAATTTACAGAAGAATAAAATTCGGTTGGAGTGCATACGGCAGGTATTGCCAAATCCTGACTGGGAGCTTACCACTGTCGTTGAAAATAAAAGTGTACAATCATTGCATTCTACCGGTACTAACATATGAGGCAGAAACTTGGAGGTTAACAAAGAAGCTCGAGAACAAGTTAAGGACCGCACAAAGAGCGATGTAACGAAAAATCTTAGGACTAACGTTAAGAGACAGGCAGAGAGCGGTGTGGATCAGAGAACAAATGGGGATAGCCGATATTCTAGTTGACATTAAGCGGAAGAAATGGAGCTGGGCAGGCCATGTAATGCGTAGGATGGATAACCGGTGGACCATTAGGGTTACAGAATGGATACCAAGAGAAGGGAAGCGCAGTCGAGGTCGGCAGAAAACCAGATGGGGTGATGAAGTTAGGAAATTTGCTGGCGCAAGTTGGAATACGCTAGCGTTAGACAGGGGAAATTGGAGATCGCAGGGAGAGGCCTTCGTCCTGCAGTGGACATAAAATATAGGCTGATGATGATGATGATGAGGTGACATATAACTGCTTTTTTTTTTCAGAGAAGAAGGTGCGAGCGGAAAATTTCGTTTCAGATAGCCCAGCATGCGGTTAGCTTTTGATGTAATGTGTTGATACGTCGTTTCCATGATATTATTTGTAATGTGCACTCTGAGGTATTTATAACACGATACTGGTTCAAATTGGATGTTGTTAAGATGGTAGTTAGAAAAAGGTACTTGGCTACGTGAGATGCTCATTAATTTACATTTTGAGGTGTTAAGATTCATGTGCCAGCGGGAGCACCAGGTTGTAACGTCAAGGTATGGCCTCCCTTCAATGCGGTCGTATATAAGATAAGAAGAGGGTCAGAAACCTAACAGAGTGTCTTCGTTTTCCTTTCCTATTTCCGGTATGTGTTTGTGACGAAAACAAGAAGCAGCCTTTCGTAAATGCTTTAACATCACTACAGATGACTATGCTAACCTAAAAGTTAAGAATTCCGGAGTCAATATTTGAGCGGTTTAGCAATTCTGACTATTACGCAGAGTACACAAGGTGCAACACAAAACGGGCGGAACGACGTCCTATACCCTGGAATGCGTAGGAGGAACTGCGGGAGCGCTCATTTTCTAATTTCGTTATTTTTTCATTGTCATTCTTTACGAGCACAGTTACTGAACAGCGAGCAATGCAAGCTCTTATTCTTTGATGGGAGACGTAAGTACTATATAAACAAGTTAAGGCGACTAAGCTTGGATCAAGACGTACTGTGAAGCCGAACGAGAACCAGTTACGCGAAAGCAATGGCACTAGCAGCGATGATTGAGTGTCAAGCTAGTTACTTCATGATTAGATAAAAGCAGCTCTACCAGACGGAACGAAACAAGAAGGTGCGCCCAGACAGCGCCGAAGAAGTGCCGTCCTTCCTATTTTGTCCCCTCTAGAGCACGGTGGTCTAGAGCTCTTTTGCTCTAGCAGCGAGCTGCCGAGAGAATTGTGGTAAGCGTATGCTCTCTCAGAGGGCTCAGTGAGTTGTGGGTCCCTATTCGACAGAGAACAGTTATTTCTTTGCGGCAAGCACTTGGCCGGATGTCTGAGTGCCCTCAGTGTAAATCGTCCGTCAATATTTTAATATTTAGAATCTGTTGGATTGTCCTACTAAGTAATTCCGCTTCGTAGCGTTACCTGTAAGTTTCCAAGCAGGGACTTGCGTCTCCATTATCAGGAAATGCGTTGTTCTATATCAGGCCTTGTCATTGAAGCATATAGTATATGAAGATGTACGTGGAGCTGCTGTCAGTTCACCGCCTGTTATTCTATTTTTGTCGTCGCCATACTTATAACCAGTCAGGCATCAACTTCAAGCTTAAGGCAACACAACAGATACAATGGCAACCGTAAGTATATTTGACAGTTACTTCTCTCGTCCTGCTTTTACAAGCGACAAAACAAGAAAAAGCGCACGTGAAGTATCTACGAATATCAATGATTGTATGTTTTTCCATAGCTGCATAAATAAATTATAAGGAACAAGAATAACAGGTGACGACCCTTTGTTATCCTGTCTTGAGCTTAAAAATGGCGCATCTTAGCCATTATTGCTAATATTCGTTTTAAAAATATCGCGCGAGCGTCGTCCACGCGGCTTGTCAGCGCCTTATAACGACAAGATCGGCGAC
Organism: Dermacentor silvarum; assembly: GCF_013339745.2. Taxonomy (NCBI): domain Eukaryota; kingdom Metazoa; phylum Arthropoda; class Arachnida; order Ixodida; family Ixodidae; genus Dermacentor; species Dermacentor silvarum. The sequence continues at coordinate 310,056,893 of NC_051154.1, forward strand.
AGTATGCGTATACTGTACTAGAATGCTATAGTATGCACACAAGCGCGTAAACCAGTGTCCAGTTTGAATGCCGTCTGCGGCGCTGTTCGCTTCAGTAGTGCGCACGTCCTGCCTTTGTTATCCGCGAGGCCTCATTGCGCACCCCAACAAATAGGCAGGCCATGTAGCTACAGGTATTTTCAATCATCGCTTCTGCCTTGTTAAAGGGAATCTTTCTTTGCCTCTTCTGCCCAGTCATGGGCGCTGTCATGCTGCCTGCTGTCCTGTACAATGGGCCGGTGCTGGACCTAGTGCAAACAGATTCTACATATAGTGCGAACAGATGTGGCCCGGTACGGCAGTTGACGCGTGTAAGTACGGGCGGGAGCTCCAACATTGACACGCCGTCGTCCTGATGCTGTGATCATCATATTGTCTTCGCAGTTATTTATTTGCCTTCATGCCATTGTGATATTTCCTTCGTTGCTATGCCGTCGCCCGAGCATAAATCGGCAAACTCATGAGTCGGCTCACTCAGACCGACCCGTGTTTGTGGGTCCGAGTGAGCCCTAAGCAAATAACAGGCGGGGTGATCATTCTTAAGTTTTGCGGAGTTTTAAATATTTTTGTTGCAGACAGCACAATTCTCCTCCTTGAGCTGGATTATTTAGAAAGGTGGACGTTACTTGCAAGACAAATTGATACAGTTTCTGCTAATTAGCAAAATTCACAAATTAACTTTCTAATTAACTAATGCATGGCACATGTATGACACATGTATGGCCATGTATGACCATTAACGAATGTATGGCCTCGAGTACGGCTTAAAGATATGGTGCAACCATAAGCTACTTGGAATGAAAAGCGCGACGCAGCTTTTGTAGAAATACTTCGTTTGTTTCTTTATTTTCAATGTTCGGTTTAACGTTTGGAGATCTCCGATACTAGAAAACATTTCAATAAGCAAGTTTAGAGCTTTGTTTATATTGCTTTAGAAGCTCTCCGACATTCTGAAAGAGCTGGTTCGCACGCGCATAAAATTTTTAAACTTTGTTGTCTCGATATGTCGTTATTTCTGTAGCAGGTAGGCTTCTTTTTGGGTAAAATACGCTTGCAACGTCAAGTCCATGTTATTTGTTTGAACCCTGTAATGGCGTGCTTGACTGTCAGTTCCCGTTACGGAAGTGTTCGCGAGATTTTTTTTTCTTTGAGAGTAAATAGCGCTTTATTTGAAAGAGCCGTTGTGTAACCTTACCTGTTAGAAAGTGTTTGTACCGTTGCTTTAAAGCGTGTCTTGCGCGCTTTAAAGAAGCAAAGCGCTGGTGCGCGTCTCACGCGTGTATTTAGAACACAGCAGCATTTTGAGTTTCATTTAGTGCGTGGAAGTACTTTGCAATAAGCGCGAATGTTCTTGTAGTCTTGAGCACGTAATTTGCGCAAGATTTATTTTTCAGATGTACTAATACGTGTATTAATAACGGATGTAGAGTACGAACAGACTGTTCATGGCGATTGTGCTGCATATGATATTTCAAGTACCATGTGTTTAGGGTAATTCGATGCCGTCCAGTCTCGCCTGCGCCGCCTAGCCACGTCGGAACTTCCAGTAACACGTTGACGTACGAGACGACAAAGTTTGGAAGGTCACGTGCAAGATGCACGAGTTGGTGAGCGACGCTTCTGCGCGAGTTCGTGACAAGTCATGTTTTCTTTGACAGTAGTGCTTTTCTTTCGAGGCACGTTTGGTAAGTTGCATTCATTATTATTTATTTCGCTGAGGATACTTTGGAACAACTTTGAGTGTTAGGAACGTTCTGTTAGGCAGAGGACGGTGTTGGTCTCTTCTGATCGTGGTAGAGGCAGATAAATTTAGTAGAGTGTATATATATATATATATATATATATATATATATATATATATATTGTGACGGAAGGGAGATGGAGGTGAAGGATGTATTTACAAAATATATACAGAGGAGGCTAGGGCAAGGGACGTCCGATCCGGGCCAAGAGCTAGCGTCTTCATCGTCGTCGTCTTTGTCGCGCCGCCAAGCATCGCGTTCATCCATGTGTGGATCGCTCCGTAACATCACTCTCCGGCGGCTGAAGCGCCGTCCTGGCGCTTGCTATGAAGGCGAGGAGCTGGAAGAGCAGTATGGCTTCAACCGGGAAACATGAACGACTTCAGTTGGCAGCGATGAGGTCGAAGAAGCAGGAACCATGAGTACAATTTCGTAATTTATGTCACCGAGTTGACGAAGGACCTTGTAGGGCCCGGTGTAACGTGAGAGGAGCTTCTCTGATAGGCCAATGCGGCGGCATGGAGACAATAGGAGCACTAGAGAGCCCGGCGTGAAGTGCACGCTTCTGTGTCGGCTATCGTAACGGGACTTCTGGGCGGCTTGCGAAGCAGAAAGTCGATCGTGGGCAAGTTGACGAGCTGCACGGGCTCTAGCTGCGACGTCACTGGCGTATTCAGTAGGCGAGTGAGGAGGCGAGGGAAGGAGAGTCTCGAAGGGCAGCGCAGGATGTCAGCCAAACAGCAGATAAAACGGTGAATATCCGGCGGTGTCATGCCGCGAGGAATTGTACGCAAAGGTAACAAAGGGTAACGTGCAGTCCCAGTCACGGTGATCTGGTGAAACATACATGGCCAGCATCTCGGTTAGCGTTCGGTTCACGCGCTCGGTCAATCCATTTGTCTGCGGATGATAAGCGGTGGTGAGCTTATGTTTAGTGGAGCAAGCACGAAGCATGTCATCTACCACTCTTGATAGGAAGTACCTCCCGCGATCGGTGAGGAGCTGCCGAGGGGCGCCATGATGTAGAATGACGTCGTGTAGGAGAAAGTCAGCGACGTCTGTAGAACAGCTTGTCGGTAAAGCCCTGGTGATTGCGAAGCGCGTGGCGTAGTCTGTCGCGACCGCAACCCATTTGTTCCCCGAGATGGACGTAGGGAAAGGGCCTAGAAGGTCAAGGCCGACGCGGAAGAATGGCTCTGCAGGGATGTCAATAGGTTGTAGCTGGCCTGCAGGCAGCGCTGAAGGGCGCTTGCGGCGTTGGCAGCGTTCACAAGGAGCGACGTAGCGGAGCACAGAACGGTACATGCCAGGCCAGAAAAACCGGCGTCGGATGCGGGCGTAAGTACGCGAGACACCTAGGTGACCGGCAGTTGGTACGTCATGAAGCTGATGAAGAACACTGGAGCGAAGATGGCGAGGTAGGACAAGCAGAAGCTCTGGGCCATCTGAGCTGAGAATACGACGGTACAGAACGTTGTCGTATAGCTCAAACAGGCGAACAGAATGGTCTGGTGATGGAGAGGTAAGACGGTCGATGATAAGCCGTAAGGACGCGTCTCGTCGCTGTTCGGTGGGGATATCATCCAAAGCAAGGATGGACAGTACGCAGGCGTCGGAGTCAGGTTCAATAAGGTCGGGAGCATCGACAGGGTGACGGGACAAGCAATCAGCGTCCTGGTGCAATCGTCCAGATTTGTAGTGCACATCAAACGAGTATTCTTGAAGCCGTAATGCCCCGCGGCCGAGACGTCCAGACGGATCCTTCAGCGACGAAAGCCAACATAGAGCATGATGGTCTGTAATTACAGAAAAAGTTCGGCCAAACAAGTAAGGTCTGAATTTGGTGACAGCCCACACTAAAGCCAGGCACTCGCGTTCAGTGATGGAAAAGTTTCGTTCAGACGAGGACAGAAGGCGACTGGCGTAGGCGATGACACGTTCCTTGCCGTGCTGTGTTTGGCCAAGGACAGCCCCAATTCCATGACCACTGGCATCAGTGCGAAGTTCCGTAGGCGACGAGGGGTCGAAATGGGCCAGTATTGGTGGTGTAGTGAGTAGGCGGACGAGGGCAGAAAACGAAGCTGCTTGTTCGGGTCCCCACACGAAAGGAACCTCCTTCTTCAAGAGTTCCGTAAGAGCGCGGGCGATGTCCGCGAAGTTCCGGACAAAGCGACGAAAGTAGGAACATAATCCTACAAAACTGCGGACGTCTTTGGCTGAACGCGGCACGGGAAATTGTTGTACTGCTCGCACCTTGTCGGGGTCTGGTTGAACACCGGCAGCACTGACAAGGTGACCGAGCGTAGTTATCTCGCGCCGCCCGAAACGGCACTTGGCGGAGTTCAGCTGAAGGGTGGCTCTTCGGAAGACGGCAAGAACGGCCGATAAACGGGTGAGGTGGCTCTCAAACGTAGGCGAGTAGACAATCACATCGTCTAAATAGCATAGACAGATGGACCACTTATATCCCCGCAGCAGCGAGTCCATCATACGTTCGAAAGTTGCTGGGGCATTACACAGTCCGAACGGCATGACCTTTAATTGGTATAGGCCATCGGGCGTAATAAAGGCAGTTTTTTCGCGGTCCATAGGGTCGACTGAAATCTGCCAATAGCCAGACCGAAGGTCGATGGAAGAAAAATATTGGGCTCCATGAAGGCAGTCGAGGGCGTCATCGATACGAGGCAAAGGGTAGACGTCTTTATGAGTGACTGTTCAAATTCCGATAATCAACGCAGAAACGCCAGCTGCCGTCCTTCTTTTTCACGAGGACGACAGGGGAGGCCCACGGGCTAGATGAAGGTTCTATGACGTCTTTTGTAATCATTTTGTCGACCTCGTTCTGGATGACTTCACGTTCGTGATGCGATACGCGATATGGATGTCGGCGTATAGGAGCGGCGTCACCAGTGTTGATTCGATGAGCCACGACAGATGTTTGGCCTAGAGGACGGCCGTCAAAATCAAAGACGTCACGATAGGACGCCAGGACCCGGTAGAGATCTTGGGCTTGCGCTTGGGTCAGATCGGGAGCAATCATCTTGTTAATGTCGCCGAGAGACGAAGGCGCGAAGTTAGCCGAGCAAGAAGGTGGCGAAATATCGGGATCCAAAGTGGCAATCTTGCAGGGGTCAAGCGCGGAAATGGTGGCCAGCGACATGCCTTGCGGGATAACCTGAGTCAACAGGCTGACGTTGAGAAGCGGCACGACCACCGTATTGTCAGCAACGGAAACAATGGTGTGAGCCAGGGCGACATCGCGGGCTAACAGAACGTCGATAATCGGAGACAAGACGTAGTCACCATCGGGAATGTCATGTGAAGACGTCAAAGTAACGTATGTAGCAGCTTGAGGCGGCAAACGAACGTGGTGGCGAGAGCATAAGCGTGGCGTTATGTCAGCTGGACTGTCGGGAGGATGGGGCAGCTCAAGCTGAAGAGCACCGGTCGCATAATCAATGAGGGCAGAATGAGTGGACAAAAAATCTAAGCCGAAAATAAGGTCATGGGGGCACTTCTCGATGACGGCAAATTCGACGGAAGTGGGATGACCAGCAATGCAGACGCGGGCGGTGCACATCCCAAGAACGGCAGGAGTCCCTCCATCAGCGACGCGGAGGATGCGGGAGGCGGCAGGCGTGAGCACTTTACGAAGGCGTCGACGAAAATCTGCACTCATTACAGAGATGTGCGCGCCAGTATCGATGAGTGCAGAAATAGTTACGCCATCCACATCAACGTCTAACAAGCTTCGTCTTGTCGGCAGCGTCAGAAGAGGATTTGTGGTGGCAGTCGTCAATGCAGCGTCACCTCCGGGCGCTGCATTGCTTAGTTTTCCTTATAGACACGAGCAGGGTTGAAGGGGGACGACGGGCGGCGAGTCTGTGGTGAGCGCGACGACGGGCGACGGCCTGGAGGCGAGCGTGACTGGTGACCACGCGGCGACGGGGAGCAGCTATTTATCCTGGGGGAAACACCGTCGTTGGGGAAATAGGTCTGGGTTGAAGGCGGAATGCGGGTGCTCTCGGGACGGCGGTAAGGGGTAGACAGCGTTCGAGGCGCCGAGGACCAGCGGGTGGCGCAATAACGGGCGACGTGGCCGATACGGTGACAAGTAAAACATATCGGTCGATCATCAGGGGTTCGCCACGCAGCAGGGTCGCGACATCGAGTAGCGTATCGCTGCTCTTGATAAGAAGAGGGTGGACGCCACGAAGTTTGTGTTGGGCTGGCAACGGTGCACACAGAGTGAATGCCCATGTTGGCGAGCTCCTGCCGGACAATGGCTTGAACGAATGGAGCCGTAATCGAGCTCGAGTCACAGGCGTGAACTGGAGCAGGGGTCATGGCCTCAAGTTCGCGGCGTACAATACGGGTCAGCTGATCTGGTGGAACCGACGGTTGTGCAGCCGTGCGGTCTTCGCAAGAGGACGTTGCCGCCGTGTTGGGAAGCCGGGCAAACGAGTGGCCAATGCGCCGGCTTTTAGCCTGCTCAAAGCACCGGCACTCCCTTATAATGGCGTCGACTGTAGAACAATTTCTACACATTAAAAGGTTGAAGGCGTCGTCGGCGATCCCCTTCAAGATATGCCCAACCTTGTCGTCCTCCGGCATCTCGGCGTCGGCCTTTCGGCATAGCGCTAATACGTCTTCCATGTACGCGACGTAAGATTCAGCAGCCGTCTGCGCACGTGACGCGAGCGTCTTTGTCGCGGCGATCTTCCGGCCAAGGGGCTTCCCAAACAATTCTCGGAGTTTTTCTTTGCAGGTGTCCCAGCTCCCAATCTCAGCTTCGTGATTATCAAACCATACCTTCGCAGTGCCTGTCAGGTAGAAGATTATGTTTGCCAACATCATGGTAGGGTCCCATCGGTTGTTTTTACTCACGAATTCGTACTGCGCCAGCCAGTCTTCAACGTCCGCGTCACCGGAACCGGAGAACGTGCCAGGATCCCGGGGTTGCACAAGCACGACCGTTGAAGTGGCGGGCGCTGATGTAGACGCTGTGTCTTCCGCCATTGCTGACAGATGTCCGAAACGACGGCCGCTGCGAAGTTCCGTTGTGAGGCGAGACGTACCCCGCACCACCACCAAAGTGTGACGGAAGCGAGATGGAGGCGAAGGATGTATTTACAAAATATATACAGAGGAGGCTAGGGCAAGGGACGTCCGATCCGGGCCAAGAGCTAGCGTCTTCATCGTCGTCTTTGGCGCGCTGCCAAGTATCGCGTTGATCTATGTATGGATTGCTCCGTAACAATATATTGTAGAATATGTAGTGTATACCATTACTAAAAGCGATCCGCGCCTTAGAAACGGGCTGCGCGGATCGCTTTTAGTAATGGTATACTCTACAGATTTCTCTTCGACGTATTATGTAAGGGTATGTCTAAGGCTGTGTGTGTCTCGCACGCATATTTAGACGACGGCAGCATTTGAGTTTCATTGAGTGCGTGGAAGTACTTATATGTGGGCTCCTTCTATAACTAGCGATGAAGTTAGAAGGGCCTTGAAAGACATGACCAGGGGAAAAGCTTCCGTAGAAGATGCAATAACAATCGATTTATTCAATAATGGAGCAGTTATCATGCTTGAAAAGCTGGCGGCCCTTTATACGCAATGCCTCACGACTTCAAGTGTACCAGAAAGCTGGAAGAACGCCAACATTATACTCATCCACAAGAAGGGAGACGTTAAAGAATTGAAGAATTATAGACCCATTAGCTTGCTTTCAGTATTGTATAAAATATTCACCAATATAATTTCCTAATAGAATCAGGGCAACACTTGACTTCAGCCAACCAAGAGAACAGGCTGGCTTCAGGAAGGGATATTCTACGATGGATCATATCCCTGTTATCGATCAGGTAATAGAGAAATCTGCAGAGTACAATCAACCTGTCTATATGGCTTTCATAGATCATGAAAAAGCATTTGATTCAGTAGAGATACCAGCAGTCATAGAGGCACTGCGAAATCAAGGAGTACAGGAGGCATACGTGAATATCTTGGCAAATATCTACAAGGATTGCACAGCAACCTTGGTTCTCTACACGAAAAGTATAACGATACCTATCAAGAAAAGGGTCAGGCAAGGAGACAATCTCTCCAATGCTATTCACTGCATGCTTAGAAGTATTCAAGCTCTTAGACTGGGAAGGCTTAGGAGTGAGGATCAACGGCGAATATCTCAACAACCTTCGGTTTGCAGATGGCATTGTCCTATTCAGCAACAATGGGGACGAATTACAGCTAATGATTCAAGACCTTAACCGAGAAACTGTAAGAGTGGAGTTGAAGATTAACATTCAGAAGACAAAGATAATCTTAAATAGCCTGGCAAGAGAACAAGAATTCAGGATCGCCAGTCAGCCTCCAGAGCCTGTAAAGGAGTACGTTTATCTAGGTCAATTACTCACAGGGGACCCTGATCACGAGAAGGAAATTTATAGAATAAAATTGGGCGGGAGTGCAAACGGCAGGCATTACCAAATCTTGCCTGGGAGCTTACCACGGTCGTTGAAAAGAAAAGTGTACAATCATTGCATTCTACCGGTGCTAACATATGGGGCAGAAACTTGGAGGTTAACAAAAAAGCTCGAGAACAAGTTAAGGACCGCACAAAGAGCGATGGAACGAAAAATGTTAGGCCTAACGTTAAGAGACAGGAAGAGAGCGGTGTGGATCAGAGAACAAACGGGGATAACCGATATTCTAGTTGACATTACACGAAAAAAAATGGAGCTGGGCAGGCCATGTAATTCGTAGGATGGATAACCGCTGGACCATTAGAGTTACAGAATGGACACAAAGAGAAGGAAAGTGCAGTCGAGGACGGCAGAAAACTAGGTGGGATGATGAAGTTAGGAAATTTGCAGGCGCAAGCGGGAATCCGCTAGTGCAAGACAGGGGTTATTGGAGTTCAGAGAGAGAGAGGCCTTCGTCCTGCAGTGGACATAAATATAGGCTGCTGATGATGATGATGGCACATATTGCAATTTGCCAATTCTAGCCGGTGAGTTTGCGAGGTGTATACACTTGGCATCAATCTACAGAATACCTGTTTGGAGATATGCGCCATCAAACTCGTCGTAAATATGCATTGTTGTTCCACTTACTTTTTCTTAACAAAACGCTCTTGGCTATATGCATGCAGCCTTTAACAAGGCTGCATGCATATAGCTAAGCGTTATATCAGTTTAGCCATTAAATGCATGCACATGCAGAAGAGAAGCCTCGCGTTGGTGCCGCCTGGCTGGAGATCGGAGTTGAACTGAAAAGTTGAGTTTGTGCACTATGGTGCGTCTTATGCGCGCAGGATTCCACTCGGCTAACCAGAGTGCGTGCGGGTCAGATGAAGCAGAGGCCTCGTAGCGTCTGTCGTCTATGGCCTGAGAGTCGAATCGGGACGGAGTGGTCTTCATCTTATGTTCGAGCAGCCTTGTCTTCGTCCCCATTTCCAGTGATCCCGCAATGACCTTGTTTTGCAAAGTGTTGGTGAAGTTCGCCAATTTTCGAGTAAACTGTTCGTAAATTCCATGGCGGTGGAACGGAGGCATGCACTGCAACGCCGGCTGTGAGTCACGGGAGAAGGACCATTTTCGAGGACTCTTTTTGCCGGCCAAATGAAGTGCACGTGTCTTAGATCCGTGAATTCTTCAGCTGTAGACGCTGTGACACGCGAAGTCTCAATCGCTGTGAGATTCTTCGTGTTCATATAACCACAACGCTGCCAGACCTGGTCGATGTAGCCCTGCCGCCAGCAATGACGTGTGTACTATCGCTTTATTTTTCATATAACAGGAGTAAACTAGGCTGTTTGAATGCAGACGACCATAGATTGGACTTTTTTCTGAGAACCTGGAATTCTGAGTAGTAATGAGGATGGCTTGACCCTGATGGAGGAAGGTGTGTAACAGGCCTGGTTGGCAATCCATTGTAAATATAGCGCACCAGCAAACGGAATACAGACAGAGATGGGCACAAGCGCTGACTTAGTTCAACTAAGATTAAATGTGGCATACATGTACACTTGCACATGTGATCTTCAAACAAGCTAGGGCACACGTGACCTTGTTATAGTCAACAGTCTTATTTGGAAGTTAGTGCTTTTGTCCGTCTCTTTTGTCGGTATTCCGTCCACTGATGCGCTGATTTACAGCGAAGCTTCCTTTGCCTCTTTACGCCACTTTATACTGGCGCTGGTTGATGTCTGTCGCCTGCTGGCTGCTGTCTTGCACGATTGGCCACTACCGGACATAGTGTAAACAAAGACCAGATATATAATACAAACCAAGGCGAGCCGAAGTGGAAAGGGATGCGCGTAAGCGCGTATGGCAGATCGAACAGAAACATGCCACAGGAGTTTCAGAGCAGCAAGGCTGGAAACGCTGAGCATCCTTTTTCTGTAACGTGTTGGTGAAATGCCATGATTTCCCACGCCAACTGATCGTGAATGCCATGTCGGTACCTCCAGCGCAAGCACGCCACGAGTGTTCCTGGGCAGCATGGCTGGAAACGCTGACTGGCCAGGAAAATTGTGAAGTAATCAGTGAAATATCGGTCGCGTGACTAGTTGTCACGTGACAATAAATTTCCTGCCGTTTCTCTACACGGCGATGTGGAACGCGCGATCAGCGTGCGGGCTCCTCACCGATATGGCATGGTTCAGCGAGCCGGTGCCTCGTGACCGGACTGCTTTTATTTATTTATTCGCTTTTTTCTTTTGACACGTTGTAACCATGCTGTGAACCACATGTAATCATGCTGTGAACAACATGTAATCATGCTGTGAACAACATGTAATTATTTAGCATAATTTGGCAGCACCTCCTCTGCACTAAAAGGGCAACGCGGACACCAAAGTTTTAGCCCTGTCAGGTCCGTTCGTTGCGGCATCGCCGAAGCCTCCGCGTGCCGGAGGTGGATAAAATCGGCTGTGCTCTTGTATGCGAACACTCGCAGTGTTGTGGTTATAGATTCCGCTTTTGCATTCCCCAGGGTAGGGTAAGCAACCCGATGTTTTTTTTTTTTGTGCTTAACATCCTTGCAGTTTCTTTCTTTTTTTCTCGCTCTCTGGTCCATGCAGGTAGCGGATTTCTTGATGGTGCTATCTATTATTTATATATTATTTCAGAATACCTTACAGGCCCACAAGGGCATTGTGTAAGGGGTTATACAGAAACTTCGATCGTAAGAACTCACGAAATATACAGTAAAAAATTACACAACAATCATACAAAAACTACAGAAAGAACGAGGAGAGGAAGAAAAGCGAAATATCAGTAATAAACCAGTGTCAATTATTAACAAACAAGGACAACCAATACACACAAGTGTGGCAGGTGAATGAGCGTGTAACATTTTTGTGAAAAAAAAGCTAACTAGAAATGTTGCAAGTTGAAAGAATAGCTAGTGTCACATGTTATACTACAAACATAAAAATACTCTAAAATACAATCAAACCAAGTCAGGAAACAAGTGTCAATATACAAAATTGTAGGCAGTAATTACACTAATTTGAGAAAGAGCAACATTACATGCTGATACACGACATTAGATGGTGTTATCAGGAAAGAAATGCGTATCCAGAAAACGCGAGCTTGAGAATCGACAAGGCCAATATTCCATCAAATCTACTGTGCCTGTATTTACACATCATTCATTTGCTACGACGCTAACCGTTTCTGTTATTGAATTACACAGATAACATGCGTGCACAAATACTGAAATGAGTGTTTCAGCTCACGCCTAAAAAATGTAAATGACCTATACACAACCAACATGTCATTGCTCACTGACCTCCGGAACAACTCGAAGTATCTTTGGTATATGAGCCCTAATAAATATTGGTCAAATTAATTCTTTAACTTTTACCTATTCTGTTAAAAGCTTTTAGCTATCACCAAACGAAAGATTAGCTTCCATTGAGGTAGCTATGGCGGGTTTAATTTTTCCGAGCTTCAGAGAGTGTGCGCGACACTCTATAAATAGTACCACTTGACTACAATGACTACACACCAGCGACGTTTGTGCTCGCGGGGCTTGAGGCTGTGGAGTCTTTCTGGCGCTGAAGGGCTGCGTAAAAGGGCGATAATATTAGAGCGTCCGATGGCAATGTATCAGGTGCACGACTGTCGTGGCCATCGCCTGAGAACCGTCATTTTTACCTACCTCCTGCCTATTCGGTCTGTGTGTACAGCAGAGGTTGTTCATTGGAAACTAGGAAGCTCACCAATGCCGCTGTGCGCATGACCCTAGGTCGGGGTAATTTAACGATTTTTATCCAACTTTTTTTTATCCATCATATGGGCACTCGAAGCGCGTTGGCGCTGTCGACGTCGCCGTCGTGTTGTCACAATATCGACGGCGCACCTGCGGTCCGCGCGTGCAGGTTTAGAAACTCTCCAGAGACGCGAGATACGTGCAGTTCGTTTGGCTGCAAAAACGGCGAAGCCAAGATGATGCAACTTCGCGCGCCGCTCAATCGCTCTGTAGCGGAGCCAGGAGAGCCCTCTGCCGTCCGCTGCTGGCATGAGCGTTGTGTGCACAAGAACTAGCGTTCTCTTTGTGCAGCTGTGTGCATACCGCACCGTGCATGGATCACACACTGATCGTGGCGGAGCAGACAGTGCACTTCCAGCTACGAACGCTGCCGGTTTACTTTTGCCTCATCTCTTGAACCATTGGGGTGCGAACGCCGATGGAGATGCTTCCTCAGCACGTTAGTATAGGCGTTTTAAGGCACCTGATAGCTGCCAGTGTGCTCTGTTTACGTTTAGCAGCAGCAACTGCCTCGCAAGCTGTGTCGCGCCCTCGTACATGTGGCCCCCTTGTCTCCTTAGAACACCTCCTGAGGAGCTTTAGCACAACTCCTAATTTTTAGTACAACTCGTTTAGCAGAACTATATAATTTAGCACAACTCTTAATGTTCCGCCCTTCAGGCCAATCGGTCCAACCTTTAAAGAAGTATAATATTTAGGAGATATTGGCGAATGTGCTCGCGTTGGCTGCCCCTTTTCACGCAGAAATTCATCCATAGAATGACAGACACATGAGAATGCAAGTATGACATAAAAACCCACTCAAACTGCAATTCTTTTCCTCTACGCCCTGATTCGTGAGTTCTCCGAACGGGGCTCCGCCTACATTGTCACCAGGATCAGCCGTTCATATATTCTTACCAAATATGCTCACTATAATTTTTCACCGCGCTAGCTTCAGTTAAGTTTGGGCTGAAGGATAACTTTAGGTTTATAGGAGCTTACGGTCAAGATTACTGTTTTGCGGCTCCTTCTTATCTATCTATCTGTCTGTCTATCTATCTATCTATCTATCTATCTATCTATCTATCTATCTATCTATCTATCTATCTATCTATCTATCTATCTATCGATCCATCTATCTATCTATCTATCTATCTATCTATCTATCTATCTATCTATCTATCGATCCATCTATCTATCCATATATCTATAAATCCATCTATATACCCTATCTATCTATCTATCTATCTATCTATCCATCTATCTATCCATATATCTATATATCCATCTATATACCTATCCATCTATCTATCCATCCTTCTATCGATCTATCCATCCATCTATCAATCATCTATCTATCTATCTATCTATCTATCTATTTATCTATCTATCTATCTATCTATCTGTCTATCTGTCTGTCTGTCTGTCTGTCTGTCTGTCTGTCTGTCTGTCTGTCTGTCTGTCTGTCTGTCTGTGCGTGCGTGCTTGTGTGTGTGCGTGTGTGTGTGTGTGTGTGTGTGTGTGTGTGTGTGTGTGTGTGTGTGTGTGTGTGTGTGTGTGTGTGTGGTGTGTGTGTGTGTGTGTGTGTGTGTGTGTGTGTGTGTGTGTGTGTGTGTGTGTGTGTGTGTGTGTGTGTGTGTGTGTGTGTGTGTGTGTGTGTGTGTGTGTGTGTGTGTGTGTGCGTCAGCGCAGTGAAGCTCGCAGGCCCGTAATCACTGGACAATAAAGGCGAATGTTTTTTTAGAGGTCTGAATAGCTTCATTGGGCGACGATGACTGAGCCTCTCGAAAACAGCCATTTCGGAACTACGCTGTACGAGAGATAGCGGACGCTACTGGTGTTGATAGTGCACTACACATTTCAAATATCCTCCATTGGTACAACCTATATTAACACTCTTTCGTATGATTCCTGACACTGTTCAGTCAGCGGGTTCTGCACATACGACAACTCGCACGCATCCCCTATATATTATATATTCTATATAGGCGCTTCAAGAGACCTATGACTAATTAGTTTGCACGCGCCACCCTCTGCTGACAAAGCAGATGTTGTTGCCGCCATGGCGATACGCGCATCAAATATGCCGATGAAGCCAAGCATTTCCTCACAGCCCTGTCACGTTCCTTATAAGCGACAACAAAGGAGCATCTGCGTGGGTTGTCGCCACGCGGTTGCTCCTGTGTGAATCAACCACACTTGACGGGGCCTGTGCATAAAATAATTGCTCTATGTCGTTCTCTACGACATAAGCCCGACAACGTAAAAAATGTGATCGTAATTTGCGAACAGCTGGAATACACGACTCCCTCCCCCCCAAAAAAAAAATCAATGACGAAACCATAAAGCTACAGTGACGAAATGACAGTCGAAAGACCTATTACTCCCTGTTACTGCAATAAAAAAGGGGGTAATAAAACAGAAAGGAAAACTGAGGAGCGACAGCATGTTTCAATGAGTGCCTTCCAATTCGGTACACTCTGCAATCTTTGAAAGAAAGCGGAAATGGGGGCGCTAAAGTGGCCGAAGGATCTTTGCAGCTTAGGGAAACTTTCGTTGGATGAAATCGCCGCTCCTTCATGCTTGAAAGAGAAAGAGAATGCGAGAGAAAGACTAAAATAAGGCAATCTGCTTAGTCTTTCAAAGCCAAGTTTGCAAATCCCGTCAATGGGCTAATTAAAAGTTTCTCTTGGTGCTGCAGTCTTATCTTCATTAAAGGCACAGTCGTTGCACTCCGTCGCTTACGTCTCTAAAGGAGCTGCACTGGCCCACTTTGCAAGTGGTGGTTCTTGTGTGATGCTCGTCTAGCGGTGTTATTTAATGCAGACACACATTTTCGTGTCAGCACAGTTAATCAGGCAAGTGTCGTCGTTATCCTCAGGATAAGTTTCTTTTAATTTCTAGGGTTTGCTTTCGCTTACATGCTCTAAACGCACACACAAGTACTGGATGGGGAAGGCGAAGGGCCGAGAATGGGGGGGGGGGGGGAGCAGGAGGAGAGGGCAGGGACAAAGAATTCATTGGCTTCTAGGAGGCTTCATTGTTGTGGATTATACACTTGGTCCGAAACTGCATATATTTTAAGTAGGCTTGTTTTTGGCGGTTGGTGTCCTCTATTTATTATAAGAGGCCTCCGTGTGGCCTTGAGGAAGCGAGCCTGCTTTGCTTACGGCAGGCTGTAGTTTTGACGCCCGCGGTCTGCTGCTAATCACCGGATAAGTACGTTACGTGTGTTCTGCGGTCTTGTGCTCGACATTTTAGCAATGAACAGTTTGAAGAAGAATCCTGTGGATTCAAGTGTAGTTGAACCTTGTCAGCACAAACGCAATGAAAAGTAATAATATGAGAAATTCCGGCAGAATGCGTCTGTGCGATTATTGTTTTGGAGGTGCCGCACGACACAAGTATACCGATAACGTGTGTCGCGCGACACGCGATACTTTTGAATGATGTTCAGTTTTCACACGTCTGTGGAGTATTTTACTCGTCTTCCAATACACTCTTCGTTTTGAGGATTCTAGTTATTTCGTATGGTGCCGCCGGTTCCCTGGCTGACTCAGTTTCGGCGGCAAGCGACGCAGTTCTGCTGCGTCCCGCCGTCTCTTCCTATCCTCTCTCACTTCTGCTGTTCGATATCTCTTCCGAAGACTCATCTCAAACTGCTGCGATGCTTGGTGGGTCGGTTTTATGCAGCCATTTGCGACGAATGTCACAGCGGAGCGAACTACCGGTACATCTGGCGTCGCGCACGCAGACGATCACGCTATGCGAGCGTCTTGTAGTTTTAGTATAGCGTATATAGCAGAAAACCTAACGAGTTGTCGTTAGCGTTAGCGTGGCGTGCTGCACATTGCGCATGCGCTGCACTTTAACGGTGCTGGAGCTCTTAGGTACGCACGGTATTTTCGGGACTTGGCGTTCGACTCTAACACTACAGTGGCTAGCCACTGTACTAACACACTGAAGAGGAGGCTTACGTAGGGTAACATGGCGGCGCCAGTCGAAGTATCGCATCTATCGAGTGGTTGGCCTGCATTGTTCAGCTCATTCGTTCCCCACTAATGCTCGTATTTGCTTTAAATTTGTGTAATGATGCTTCGACAGTGGCGTACTGGTGACAAATGTGTGTTGTTTTCGAGACACGTTCTCAATTAGCGGCGCAGTAGGCTTGACGAGAGAGTTTGCTCATGTTTGTTGAAGCCGCGTCGAGAGGGCGCCAAAGCCTGCATCTAGTTTTTAGTGCATTCGCTCGGTTCAAAGAATACAGCCACCAGTCAAGCCGATACGCGTCGCGTTTTCCGCGGCAAAACAAAGTGAAGTGTGGCTGGTGCTGTGGACATGATGCGTGTGCGCTTCAAGAAAGAAGACTACACGCATCTCCTGAAGGAGTACTTTGTGTTTTGGATCTAGATGGCGCCGTATATGTTTGCGCTAACGTTTCGCTCCGTTCCGCTATTATATAAGTGACTAGTTTGTGCCGCCCAGTGCCGCCTATCCTAGCGTTAGCGTTACGTTGCAACGATAAAGCAAGCGGTTTACGCTATACAAAAACTCTCTACTGTCGCACGTATTCCGCGCCCCCTTGTAAACATGTTTCTAGAAAAGCACTGTGCCGTAATAGTACTACAGATACGCTGTTCCCTGCACCTCTGTGTCGCGTCCCGTACTTGAGATGTGGATACCCATATTTGTTCAAACGTGTCCATCGAATGTGCTTGCCACCAGGCGTTACATCGTTTTTGTTCAAACTGCATGCAGCAACCTTCCCAGTTAAGACATTATTGCAGGCGAGAGGTTTCTATGTCCCATGGTCAACAAATGGCAGGTTATGTCTACGTAAAGAGACTATAAAACATTGCTTTATAGACGGCAGGGATGCTATCTTTTATTCTGGGAAGTCCTTCAAAGAACCCTAGAAAAGAATGTTGATGTAACACCATTCTCAATTCGGTTATTGTATTTTAAAAAACCCGAAGATCCCCCCCCCCCCCCCATCCCCCATATTACATGTTCGTATAAAATGGCCTACATAGTCTCTGGAAAAGTAGGATGTTTGATAGGCATTCAGAAGCCCCGATCAACCGAAACTGTTTTTTTTTTCGGCAAACAGTGGATTGTGTACGTAGTGTGTACGCGGCTCAAGAGCTGCAGCCTGAGTGGATGTCTTTGTTAGATGCATGTGTTTGGCTGCCTGAGTATTCACTATGTGTACCTAAAATCATTGCTTGTAAAGAGCTACTCTGTCTTTTTTTTCCATGCAGTAAAGAGAAAAGAAAATGCTAGCGTGGCACTGGGCATACCTACTAGATTATCATGTTGTGGGCGCGGGTTCAATTCCTTGCAGCAGACTAAATTTCCTTAAATTCTTCTTTTTCTTTTCTTTTTTTTTACGTGGTCATCTTTTCGACGCCAGACAGATACCTAGCCAGGCAGGCGAAAGTGGACACGGGAAGGTAAATAATTCTCTCGCTTTAAAATAAAGTAGCCGGGCGAAAGGTTAGTGCTGGTTTTGATGCTGGGGCTCCCCATACTATACCCCAAATTCACGCGAAAACTTGACAGCTAGATGCGGATGCACGTTTCTCCTCTTTAGCCACCACGAGCCTTATAATGGCCAGGCACCTGACCAGGAGTGCTATTCTGTAGATTGTCGAGTCGCGCCATGTTGGCGAGTTTCATCATGTTAGCGTTTTGAGCCAATCAAGGAGGGTGCAGCTGCCCCTGTGCCAATTGGAAATGACAAGGTGACAAATCTCAATGGGAGGAGATTTGACAGCGTCCATAGAAGCACCCAATCGAGAGGTGCTCGTGCCTAGTTTACAGATAAATACCCCAGCAGCAATCGTGTTCTTGCACGTCTAGGCCCGCATTAAAAAAAAAAAAAAAAATGTTCTGAAGCTAAAGCTGCTCACAAGAGTAGGTGTCAGCCAATCGTGATGTCGAACTTATCATTAGCAAAGACCGCAGGCCAATGGAAAGTAGCAGTGATGAAGAAAGGGCATCGTGAATTCGGCCCCTTCTCCTCAAAGCGGCGGCGTGCGCTGCCTTACAAGGTAACTTGAAGTTTATTTATTTACTATTGATCCTTTCGAGGCTCGTAGGCACTGCACAAAGGAGTGGGAAAACAGAAAAAAATGAAGAATATGAACACGTAAGATTTAACATTTGGCGAAGTCAAGAGCGCTCTTGGAACTGAATGTGTCTGGAATGGCAGCGAAGGATGCAGGGAGGTGGTTCGAGTCAATGTGTTCAGGGAAAAAAAAAGAAAAGAACAGTAATACACGTTTGTACGACAAAACAGCACAGCAACTTTGTGTATGTGATCAGTCCGGGATGAAATGGAGGAAGAGGTGCAAGAAGTTGTAGTTTTAGTGCCGGGCGGTCGTGGTCGATATTGTGCAAAGGGCAAAGACGACTGCGCTGACGACATGCTGAAAAATCTGCTGTCTGCTTCATGAATATAACGCTGGCGTGGCGGGAATGATTGGATATATTAAAACGGCCAGCATGGTTTTGAATGACTACGAGGGCAAGGGTTAGTGATGATGGAACGAGATCTCGGATGGAAAAGTTGGCTGTAAAGACGAAAGCACGGTGAAAAAGTTTCTGCACAAGTATGCTACTATGTGATAAGCATTAGTGGCCGCGTAGTAAACAAGCTAAATTGTGTCATGACAGATCATTATTGATCTGATGTCCGAGGCACTTTTTAAGAGTTTACTGAACACAGGGCAGCACCATTAAAAAATATGCGCACTGGTTAGTAATGCAAGTACAACGTGATATGCCGTTCTTTCCGATAGCGGTGTTCAAATAGTAAAATTTCAAATTTGAATGGAATGCAAATATATGAGGAAAAAAACATTATACCGCCAAATATCGAATACATTCTTATTTGTAAAGCTACATGAAATGTGTAGTATGCACACAATCCATTTCGTAAAAAAAAAAAAAGAAATCATGCTTATATACATTGACACTTGCATTAAAGCCGTTCACAATGAGACGTCCGGATAACTTCCGGATAACGTCTCCGGACGTCCGGATAACGACTCCGGACATTCGGAGACGTCCGGAGGCATGCGCGGCACTATGAGGGCAATGATATTAATAAAACAAGCGTGCCGCGTGTTGCCAGATGCATGTACATTGTTGCGTTCGCTAAAGGGGAGAAGTGTGATCAACAGCACCACACTTTGCATTAAAGGGCTGCAAATAAGGTGAGACTAGGTAAATAATAAGTCCGTAACAATTTAATATTTAGGCTGCCTAAAAGCAAGCCATTCTTGCTGAATGACTAGAAATTATTGAGCCGAAGTTATCAGCCCCATGCGTTCTTTTAGAAACCGGTGCCCCTGCACGACAACCACAACTATCCTGCAGCAGAAACATTCGAACAGTCCTGCCATTCATCGTTCTGTTTCCCTCGAGACTCTAATAAGTGTTTTTTATCGCTTATATATTCGAAAGAGACGAATATTCGACAACTTGCAATAGTGAATTCTCGAGTAAAATAGCGGCGACTACTCGATTCATATTCGACATTTTGAATATTCGCTAACCCCTAATTTTCATTGACTTGCGTTTAATTTCGTGAACCGTTGGTTGACCCAAAGGGATATTCTGTGAAGATTGCCTTGCAGGTTAGAGTAATCAGAGGTGTAAATAATTTTTTGGTATATTACACAGTCATCGGCAAATAAATAAATTAAGGACGACGTGAAGCAGATAGGGAGAACATCGGTATAAATTGCGTAAAGTAGAAGTCTTAGAACGGAACCCTGCGGGAATCCTGATGTTGCTGATGAATGAAAACATGAAAAATTATTAGCACTCATATAATGTCATATACGGGGTTTTAGGTTTTACAGAATTTACGGAACTTAACGGAATTTTTAAAGATCGCCTATGGCAGCTAGCATATTTCTTGAGCCTGAACTGAATTATTCGAAGAGGCGGACATTATTAGCAGGAGAAACCAAAACACATAACTAATTACCAAAACATCGCTAATTAACTTCCTAATTAATTACCTTGCGGCACATCTTTACGAATTGTAGGCGGTGATATTGCAAGATGTACCAACTTGAAATGAATTTCCAGGATGACACCAGTTACGAGATATTATTTCCCAAACTGTGGGACGAAATACATGGACGTTCCAGTTGCTTTTGTGCTTCAATGCATAAACGAGCGTTTTGTTAAAAAATATAACTGGAACAAAGTGCATTTTAACGGAGATTTGATGGCGCATATCTGCAAACAGGGATAATTCTAGAACTTATTTACAAGTGGATGCGCCTTGCTAACTCACCGGCCACAATTAGGAAATTGCAATATGTGCCATAAAGTAATTAATTAAGAAGTTCAATAGTGCAGTTTGGTTAATTAGTTGAATATGTGTTTTCGTCTTTTCTGCATGTCCGCCTCTCTGAATAATCCAGTACAAGGACTAGCATTATGTTATCTGCAACAGGCGATTTTTATAAATTCCTTAAAACTTAAACGGCATCCTGGACTAGGGACGCCGCCCACACCGGACGATTTTACCGTCTGCTCATTTCTCTAAACAAAGTTTATTCCTCCTCCTCCATGAAACTTAAAAATGATCGCCCCGATAGGATCATACATTGAAATCAATGTTAAGTTGAATGCGTTTAAGAATAAGTAAATTATTCGACGTGGTGTCTAAAGCCTTAGAGAAGTCTAAGAATATAGAGCCAATGTCAAATTCATTGTCCGTGGCGCGAGACAGATCGTAAGTAATTCACACGAGTCGTGCAAGGTAAATGCAAGGCAAATATACCTGGTAGCGAAGCTTCCATAGAAGCCCATACGTTCAAAACAAGGGTTCATCGGCGGTTCATGGGGCTTAGCGCCATCTGTGTGAGGAGGGAGCACTTCCGGCGGAATAGAAAATAATTTGACCGCATATCCGTTAAAAAAAGAAGTGACGTCATTTTGTTCTCAAAGGCGCAAAATTTGCTTTCGGAGGCCTGTCGTTAAAGCTGTATATTCAATTGTCCCGCCATTTGACTTGATAGGCGTTTCGAGCTTTCAGCGCGGAAAGCGATGCAGGAAAAGTTCAGGCTGTACAGAACATCGCTGCACAGAACATACTTTCTTTGGGGCCGACGAACGCTTTGGGCGTAGAGTGCTCGTCCTTTCGTCGGACGCCAAGCCCGTCGACCAGTGCAGTCCACCGGAAACAACTAAACAATTATCTGGCGGTCGAAACTCACTACTTTTGACTGAACAGGTTAAGAAAGAATGAAACTGTTCGCATCACCAAAATCAGACAAACGTCGACAATCAAAGCAACACGAGGGTGGGGGCGTATTGTAACAGGTGAACTTTACGAGTGCCCCTTTCTGCCTACTTCAAGAGTTACGTTGCATTGCAAGTGATAGCGGCGTCAACGCTCGCCGCTATCAATGGGCGCTCTCACGGTGGGCGCCGAAAAAAAGATATTTATTGATACTGATAAAGTAAAATTGAGTTGTTCTTTTCTGGCCATGCGTATATAAAATTTGATTAGAAATTTTATTTTCGTTGAATGAATTTAGCTGTGTCTCGCTTTAATTAAAAACGCTTTTATCTTTCCCAATGTTTGTTCCCTCCAAACATAGTCGCGCTTCAATCGCTGCTCCCTTAACCACCCTTGCTGATGTCGGTCACAATTCGTTCTGAACTGCGTTTCGCCCGAAGCTTCGCGACCTATGTGGATCGACCTTGGTATATATACCTGGTAGCGAAACTTCCATAGAAGCCCATACGTTCAAAACATGGCGGTTCGTCTGCGGTTCATGGGGCTTAGCGCCATCTGTGTGAGGAGGGAACACTTCCGGCGGAAGAAAAAATCATTTGACGTCATATTCATTAAAACAGAAGTGACGTCATTTTGTTCTCAAAGGCGCGAAATTTGTTTTCGAAGGCCTGCCATTAGAGCTGTATATTCAAATGCCCCGCCATTCGACTTGATGAGCGTTTCGAGCTTTCAGCGCGGAAAGCGATGCAAGAACAGTTCATCCGTACGGGTGTCGAAATCGCATCGCTGCACAGAACATACTTTCTTTGGAGGCCGACGAACGCTTTAGGCATAGAGTGCTCGTCCTTTCGTCGGACGCCAAGCCCGTCGGCCAGCGCTGTCCCACGAGAACAACTAAAGTAAACAACTAGCTGGCGGTCGTAACTCACTTCTTTGGACTGAACAGGTTAAGAAACAATGAAACTACCCGCGTCACCAAATTCAGACAAACGTCGACAAGCAAAGCCACACAACATGTGAGGGGGGCGTATTGTAAGAGCTGAACTTTACGAGCGCGCCTTTCTGCCCCCTTCCAGATCTCCATTGCATTGCAAGTGATAGCGACGTCAACGCCCACAGCTACCGCTGGACGCTGAAAAAAAGGTATTTATTGATAATGATCAAGTAAAATGGAGTTCTTCTTTCGCCATGCGTATATAAAATTGATTAGGAATTTTATTTTCGTTGAATGAATCTAACTGTGTCTCGCTTTAATTAAAAATTAAACGCTTTTTTCTTTCCCAATGTTTGTTCCCTCCAAACATAGTCGCGCTTTAATCGCTGCTCCCATAACCACCCTTGCTGATGTCGGTGAGAATTCGTTCTGAACCGCTTTTCGCCCGAAGCTTCGCGACCATTTGGATTGACCTTGAGTCGTGTTTCAAACGAGTACGTTTTTTGAACCCGTGTTGACTAAGATGAAAAATGCGTTGCTTTCCAAGAAGTAAATAAGGTGACAATATATATTTTTTATAAATTTTGTAAATAACACTTGTAATTGATTTGAGGGGGTTTTTCTCGGGAGCATCTGCGTTACCGGAATTCGGTGCTGGAACTACCTTCCGTTTTTTTTCCAGTCTCCGGGAGAGCGAAGAGCAATGCAGTGATGGAGTATAAATTGTAGGCAGAATACAAGCAGAAAACACTTTGGTACATTTTTAATATCTTGGAATTAACACAGTCACGTCTTGCACAAAAAGAAATATTTCGGTTATCAATTAAGCGGCTAACACCAACCCGGTCAATTGTTACTGAATCCATCGTGTACTTAGATTTAGGTGCACGTTAAAGAACGAACCGCCGGTGGGTAAGATGCATCCAGAGCTCTCCATTGCGGCGTGCCTCATAACCCACTATGTAATGCCGAAACATTAGGATTCACAGTTTAATTTTATTACTAAATCTATTACAGGTAAAAAGGAATTAATCTATAGTTCAGAAATTGCTAGTGGAATTATGAAACAAACACATCATTCGAACATTACAACATAGTAGATTCGGTGGAATACTGGCGTCATCAGGATAAGTTAACATAGGCCTTATGCGAAATCTGCTGCCACCTGGCGGCCATCGTGTGCATACCCGCCATGTTGGAGGCTAAGCTCAGGCCACATGTGAGCGTACGGAACGTACAACGTATGAACGTGCAGCGCATTATAAGAGCCACAGTTCACTGCTCACCTTTTTTCCTTCACAGACAGGAAATCGGGATGCCGAAGGAAAAAAGGTAAGCAGTGAACTCTACCCCCGCATTGCTATTTTTCTTCGCTGTGGACGTTTCGAGTGCTCCGGCTCAGGTTACTAACGACTAACGTCGTGTTTACGCTCGCCGTTCTTAGGAAATACGATGATAGCATTTCAGTAGGACGTTCTGGGCGGGCTATAGTTGGTTCATAGCTTTGAGACTTTTTTAAAACTGCGCGAAAAAACGAGGACACATAAAAGAAACATACACGACACCACGAGCTCAGCTCTTTTCGTTTCTTTCGTGTGTCCTCGTTTTTTTTTTCGCGCAGTTTTAAAAACGTCTAAAAGATTATAGCATCTGAGCTCGTGGTCAAGCATTTTGCTCCATGCTGAAACGAGATGGTTTTCGTTGCGTTTTCTTTACTATCTGGTTCACAGACAGGCCGCGTTCATGTATACGAGTTTAAAGGCGCATTGCGGCTGCTCGCGCATGCCTACGTTGCTTTTGAAATCTTTAGTTCGTTTATTGTATTTCGATAACGGATACACGCTCGTGCGCGTTATCGGTTCACACCGATTAGTGCTAGAGAGTGTTGTATTTAGTTTGTTTTCGACTGTGGAGTTTCACAAGATACCGTTCGGTGGGATATGTTTCACGGTGCACATTTTTCAAGCATTCCATGTGCTATGGAATGTTGTCAGGGGCTTCGGGTGTGTCTGACACTTCTCGTATGAAAATAAAATATACCGTTCCTGGAAATGGATTACATTCGAGTGTGGGCACGCGATTGTTGGTTTCGTCGAGGTATTTTCTTGTCAGCGTTTCCTCGGCGTCGCAAAATCGAGTGTAGCTGCAACGCGGCGAGATCCACATGACTACCGTATTACCGAGGCGATGGAGTGAATCGCTAATTTCATTGATCTAACATGTCATTTATCGGCACATCTCGGAAAGATCCTGTGGCCACTCTACTGCAATCAAACTTTCTGAAACAAATGTTGCTCTAACAGCTTCTTGCTCGTATCGTCGTCGCTGCGCCTGATCGCGTCGCACGCGAAAGCCTCTTAATGACCTTCGCACGCTGTTTGCAAGCCTGCCTTGGTGCGAGAAAGTGTTTCTTCTTGGACCAACATTGCAAATGCAAGAAGGCTACCCAAGATCATATCTTTTGGGAATGCGAGGGAAACCCTCCTCCACAGTCAATACTGCCAACTCCCTCCCACGAGACATGGGAGTCACTCCTGTCGACGACTGACTACGAGATTCAGGCAAAAATAACTAACTGGGCAGGAACGGTCGTAGCAACCAATTGGCCACCACCCTTCGGACCACCGGCAAGCTAATTTAATGACCTCGTTATGCCGTAAACAATGTTGTTTCTCTCTATTCCTCGCACACTGTACCTAGGATATTCAGATGGCTTAAAACGCTTTATACGCCACACTGAAAACAAAAAATGAGAAAGTTTATTGCCTTGCGCACTGCTTCATTCTCAACAACGGTAGGCTCACATACGACTCGGTGACGAACTTGTAGCTTCGTTATCGTCGTGAGGCAGTTCTTCAAGCGTAATAACTGTCAACTAATCACCAGGAAATGCCCGTAACGCGGACAGGTCCGTACAGCACTCGTTTGACATTTTAACAGCGACGCTGTTTAAGCCAGCCGTAATTTGTGGTTCGTATATAGAACCTGCCGCGCCGTAGCGGCAGTATGGTGCAGAGGAGGAGACCGCGTGCGCATGCAGGCCGTCTTCTCGTCGCTAGCTTTCTCCTTCCCGACCCCCGCCTCTCTTCTCTCCGCGGCGGGCTGAGCCAGAAGAGAAAAAAAAAGCTGGCCGATTGATATCGAGCGGCTAGCCTCCAACGCGTTGGGCGTTGGCAAGCGACATCGTTCTTGGCACTGCGCCAACCTTGGTTAGCCTGCCTGCGTTTGTGGCATGCTGGGAGCGCTCTCGCTCGTAGGCGCCGACGCATCCAGCGCTAGTGGCACGAAATGTCGCGAAAGGGAAGGTACCTCCGAAAATTATCGCTCGAGAATACCTTCCTACATGGGTAGTTACGTTAAACCAAGTTAAGACCTATAGCAGCAACCAAGGTAATACCTAGCAGTAGCAGCCAATAAATAAGACTTGAGGATCGACAGTTTCGCTGTACCTAAGCTTTGCACGACCGAGCGCAAGCTTGCCCGTTTTTATGCGCAGATTGATTACGATCAAAGCACATATAATACCCCTGTCACACTGGCAAATTTAGTGTCATTTTAAGAGAGTGCACTTTGGCGCACAGAGTGTCACTTTGGCGGCGCGCTGCTACACGAGAAAGCGAAGTGCACTTCGAACATGATGGTGATGGTGATGGGTGAGTCAGTAGCACAATACATAGTTATTATTTTAGGCAATACTTGCTAAGTAATAACGTATTATATATATGAACAGCATTTAGAATAAAATTTAGTTGCAAATGAAGTGAATCATTGCAATCGGTTAGCACTATCGATCATCACGAGCCAAGACAAGACGGCATTGTATGCAAGACGAGCGCTTTCAAAATGGCGGATTTCGTTGCAGATGGTACGGAAAGTAGTGACGGGCATTTGGAGCGTCTTTTGGCAGCACTTATTTGCTCCCGAATGAGGCGCTTTTATGCGTGTGTCATGCTGCAAAGCGAAATTGACACAGAAGCGGATATCTCAAGGGACATGGAGGAACAGCTACTTGGAAACTCCTCTGCCATAGCTGCCGTTTTAGCTCAAAGTGTACCCTCTGTGCGTCGCTTGGTGTGGACATTCCAAAGAAATGAACGCTGGTTCGAGGATACGCTGCTTAACCTGACGGAATTTCATTTCAAGCAGGCATTTCGCGTGACTCCCAGTACATTCAGGTACCTTGGTGAGTCGCTGGCTTGTGTTTTGAACCACCTGAGCACACAAATGCGCACGGCCATCTCTGTGGAGAAAAGAGTCGCTATTGGACTGTATCGACTGTGTTCTTCCGCTGAAGACAGAACGATAGCTCATTTATTTGTGCTGTCGGTCGTTCAACTGTGAATGTGTTGTGGAGACAGTTCTGCACAGCTGTTATTGAGCAGCTGGAAAGCCAGTGGCTCTGCATGGTGGGCCGCAACGACATGCCCGACCACGTCAGGGAATTTTTTGCCGTGACGGGATTCCCCCAAGCTGTAAGAGCCCTAGATGGATGTCATTTCCCTGTATCGCCACCGAAGAAGCACGCAACCGACTACTACAACTACAAAGGGTGGTAGGTTGTTCTAAATATTTTGCCATATAGCAATTTGTTGCTCGCGAGAAAAAGATCTAACGCAGCGGTAAACCTGAAAAGTACAACCTTACAGTGTATTGAAGTGAATGCGTAATATGTTTGTTTGCGCGTTGCCACGAAGGTATAAAACGGTAGCTTTGTGTGTAGTAGATGGTGGTTTTCCTGCGTCGACCCCCATTTCATCATTGTTGCATGAGGCAAACAGTACTGTGTCACTGTTTATATATGCTGTGTGTGCTTTGTGTTTTTAAGCCAGCTTTGTGTTTTAATAAGGTTTCCTTATTGTTCAGAATTGCTGAAAATTTACTTGGAAACTTACTTTTTTTGCGCAGGTACAGCATTATACTGCTGGTGTTAGTGCACCACAGGTACATCCGTGTTGGAAGCCCGGGGAGGTGCCATCACGCGAGTGTATATGTAGATTCGGAAACTCAAAAACCTTGTTGAGAGTGCTCACTTCAAGACTCCTCCGGCAATCATTGAGGGCACTCGTGTTGCACCCGTCATATTGTGCGATCAGGTATTTCCCTTGACGCAGAACCTCATGAAGCCATATGCAAATCCTCAAGATGGAACACCACAACAAGTATTTAACTACAATCTCTCAAGAACAAGTAGAATAGTAGAGAACGCGTTTGGAAGAATGAAAGCCCTTTTTCGGTTTGTTGCAAAAAGAACAGAATGCCGCCTGCCTAACTCGAGGAGAGCAATCAGGGCTTCTTGCATTTTGCACAACATCTGCGAGGAGTTTCGGGACAATGTCGAGCAACCATGGGAGCAGGAAGCACAACAACTTGCCGCTCTCTATGTACAGCCTTTTCACAACACACAAGCTCACACAGAAGTGGGTAAAGAAACAAGGACTGCATTCGCAAAATACTTTTCGAAGCGAGCTCCTCATTCCTCGGGAGCAGGTTCGGATCTTTGAAATGTAAACATGCATTTAGATATTTGCCATAGCTAGTGTGGTTGTGCACAATAAAACATGCATGAAATTCCTCTTGATGTATTCACAGTTCATTTATTCGCCAGCTTCTCCAGCACAGACAGCAATCTTTCCTCTATGCTAGCTATCTGCTTGAACACCTTGAGCAGTTCTTCTCTGAGCTGCAGCTCCCTATCTTTCCTCGGTTCCGAGGAAATACGAAGCTGGCGCTGCTCGTCCAGCAGCTGCATCACGAGGGTGGACGGAGTCGGTTGCCGCTTCCGTTTTTTTGTTGCTGGATTTTGACAGCTGTCATCCAATCCAGTGTCAGGGTGGGGGGGATGGCAGAGAAGAGTACCGCGCCTCAGGTGGCGATGCGCATGGTGTGGGGCAGCATGCCATTTAAGGGAGAGGTGACGGGCACCCGTCACTTGACTGGTTACCTTGCATGGGGGCCCCCTTGCTATTGCTTCAAGGATCTGCAAAACACAAGAAATGCACATTGTTTTGCATTCGGTTAACTGCACCAGTGTATGTGCTAACATATAGCAAGATTTAATTGCTTTTAAAGTATTATTTAAATTAAGCTGAAGTGGCACAGTATTTCCTATATAAACTGACATCAAATGAAGTAAGTTTTGTTTTGTGCCCAATTATTTCAGTAATTCGCCCAAAAGTTGTGTTGTGCCGGAAAAGGACAGATCACCAAACACCATTAGCTTCGACATGTGGTATATAAGCTCAGGATAAAAGGCAAGACACACACACACATGGTTTAGAAGAGTTTGAACCCCATTTAGATTTTTTACAGCACATGCCCACCTGCTTGATTCTCCGACTGCAGTACACCTAAAATTTAAAAAATGCACTTTTTGGTATTCAGCGTTCATCCGGTCTCATCTTTCTTGTCCCGCTTTATTTCACGCTGTTTGTAATAATGAAAATGTAGCAACTAGGTCAAGTTCAGACGATGAAATCACAGTCACACTGACAGTGAAAGTTGCATATAACACGTTTCTTTTTTGTGCAGTTTATTTTAACGGCAACGAAAAATCAATATGAACAAAAATAAATCTTGAATTGATCGACATAACTACCCGCTGAAGGGTATAAATCACGAAAGGTACTAGCACACTCACCACCTCTGCCGGGGATGTTTGGCTGCAACTACTTTCTTGGGCCAGTGTTTGGTCGTGAAGTGGCAGTGTGCCCAAAAAACGATGTATGTCCCAATAATAGGGCCAACTTATGGCCCCCGAGCCAGTCCCGGTTTCTTTTCGCTTGATGAGCCTGCAAGCAAAAGTAGGCAGGGAATACACACGTTTCCCACGCGAGATCTGAAATGCGTTGCCGGATTAAGGACAAAAACAGAGCCGACAGATGCACAGGAGAGCGTAAATAGACGCTTTGTGCAAACGGAGTAGAAGTAGCGGGTCAGAGAGAACCCGGAGCCTGTTCTGAATGTAGTAAACAAAGCAGAGAGAGAAAATACTGCCTAAGTCATCGTGTCTCTCAATGCCGGTACTCTAAATGCTCTAAAAGCGATAGCAACATGCACACTGGTGTTCTTTCTTTTTTCTGGGGTTTTACGTGCCAAAAACGGTTCTGGTTATGAGGCACGCCGTATTGGAGGGCTCCGGATTAATTTGGACCACCTGGGGTTCTTTAACGTGTGCTATAACGTAAGCACACGGGTGTTTTTGCATTTCGCCTCCATCTAAATGCGGCTGCCGCAGCCGGGATTCGATCCCGCGTCCTCATGCACACTGGTGTGAAGCGCAGTTTAATCCAACACCGTGCAGACAGAGTGAGCTCAATGCGGAGCGGAGTCCCCTATGACGTCGGCCGTTTCCAGGCAAGATAACTGCGAACTGCCCATAAATTTCACCTTAGGCGACGCTTGGGGGCATCTATCCAAACCTTCCTCAAAGTTAAAAAAAAACTGATTATGTGGGTGCAGCGGTCCCTGAAAGCGCTCCCAAAGAACCAGTGGCAAGCAAACAAAGGCTGTCATAGACGGCTGTAGTCGCCGCGAAAGAGCGTCCCACAATAAACAATATGCATGACAGCACACGAATGAGGCAAGATGATGTGTTTGAGAAATGTTTGAAGGCTTACCTGTATTTGTTTCCTAGATTTTCTATCTTTTTCTTCACCTCCTTCGTACTCTTGTCAAAACCTAACGCTTGTTGGTTCTCCGCGATCGCAGCACACACCTTCAAATTGCGCTTCGCATGGCGTAGGTCCGGCAAGTGTTCCTCCCAGAGGCGTATGGCTGCCCTCGTTTCTGCGTCAGACCACGTTGTGTTCGAGGCACTGCTAGAGTCCATTGCACATGGCGGGGCTGATAGGCTAGCCTACACTGCCTACACATGTGCAACGAAGTAAACATCATGGCATGCGCGGCCATGTGCTCTGGATGTATGGAT